>NC_136408.1:65210288-65497788 GCF_051521515.1 Lactuca serriola | reverse complement strand
TGGACTTTTGGGACTTATGGGCCTTAACTAGTTGTGGGCATTGGCCTTTTTAGGATAGATGGGCTCAATTTTTTATTATGGGCCTTATGTGACATGGTTTGGGCCTTTTGGGCCATGAAGTCCGTTATTGTGGATAGGCCGAATATGGTTAGGCATATTATAGGATGGGCGAAATGGGGCATATTCTAGGAGTTAGACTTAAGGTTTGGCCCATGTATTGAGTCTGTGACCTAATTCTAATTAGAGAAATTTATGTATATTCAGTGTGAGATTGTCTGATTGGTAGCCGAGAAGTCAGTATTGATGGGTTTTGAGCATTCTAACACTTCCTAAGTGTACATGCAACCCTAATAAACCTTGGATCTATGTTTGTCTAAGATACATGCAAATAATTATTTTTCCAAGGTTCATATCCTAACTAGCATGGCATGGGGAACATGAATCAAATAAAGCTAGTAGAAATACTTACCTTGTAGTTGTAGTTGATTCCTTGAAGTTTTAGAGCCTAGCACCAATAGTGTGGATGCCTCAAATGGAAATCACAAATCACCACAAACTTGGAACTTTGAGAGAATAGTCACTACTATCTTGAAATCGGCCCTCACCTCAACAAGTGTCAACTAGTATGATTTCAAGAACCAAAGCCTCCTTTATATAGTGTGATGGATTAGGGTTACATCCATGTAAAACCCTAATACCCATGTCTCTTCATTTCCATGAGATCCATGGGTTAAAGCTCCATGGAGTATCCATGGACTTTCCCATACAAGCCTAGCCCATTCCAAATAAGCATTAGCCCACACTATATAAATATAGAAGCCCATATTTAATTAGTAATATCTTTGATCTCTAAATTAATCCTAGATTAATTATAGATCACTACTAATTAAATAATATGATCTTATATTAATATATTAGAACTTATAATATATTAATAAATCATAACTTGTACTATTCTCAAATATTATCCATAAATTGTTCGGGTGAAGTGCAACCCAAATGGACCATGCCGGGTCGGGTCAAGTACATACCAAATATAGTTATGAACTTAGACACTATATCCAACAGTCTCCCACTTGGATAAGTCTAGTAACTATAGTTGCAAGTATAACTTTAGGAACCGATCAGCAATCGTAGCTCTTTAAACTCTGTTGAACTAGAACGCGCCATTTAAGATAAGTGATCATATAATCCTCTGTTCTAGATATCAGCCGGACAAATACATGGAACATTGTCTTGCTTATTATCCAGCATTTGTTTCCCGATTTCCGATTTGTTTGACATAGAACTCAACTGAACACATCAATTTAGTTCTGACCGGGCCCGGTACATAGGTCAAAACAAAATCATCGAGGGGCCCAGATATCAGCTTCTAATCCAAGAAGGAACAGATAAACTTCGATTCATATGTTTGTTCTACCACTCATTAAATTACACACAAAAGCACGTTTTATAACATCGAGTTACCAATGCGTTTTCATACAATCAATGCATAACCAACTCGTAAGTAACAAATCATATCTCTAGGTTTGAAGACTTATATGATATTACCGTCTCACGATCACTCGAGATAAAATTCCATGAAGTGATTCCAGTGAGCGTGGGTTGAGTCCAATGCTCAGAACTTATGAGCACTCATGATTGTTGTAGCCATGTCCAACACCTTAGACCTCTGCAACCAATCATGACAGTCTTGATTCATACCTACTTCCGACATATGACCGACTGTGGAGGTTTGAATAATATGATATACCAAACATAATTATTCTGGAAGTCAAAACATGCAAAAGAAATATAGTAAACGATTGACAAGAGATAACAACACTTTACTCATAAATAAAACACATTTTATTCATCATCAAATGTCAATTACACTTTACAAATTTCATAATTTATCTAACTACTAAAACTTATATCATCCTTCAGCCCTATGCTCCGAGCATGCTGGAGATGCTTAACCCTACTCAGTCCCTTCGTGAGGGGATCTGTTGGGTTCTCATCTGATGATACCCTCTTCACCACGAGGATCCCTTCTTCTATTCGATGTCTGATGAAGTGATATTTTCTGTTAATGTGTCTGGATCTCCCAAGATCTCTTGGTTCCTTGGCTAAGGCAACCGCACTATTGCTATCACAGAAAATCTCCATTGGCTCTTTTATAGCTGGTACAAATCCAAGGTCTCCGATGAAGTTCTTTAGCCATATAGCCTCCTTTGCTGCCTCGCTTGCCGCTATATACTCTGATTCACAAGTAGAATCAGCCACTGTCTCCTGCTTGGAACTCTTCCAAGTGATTGCTCCTCCGTTTAAGGTAAAGACCCAGCCTGACTGAGAGCGGAAATTATCACTATCAGTCTGGAAGCTAGCATCACTATACCCTACAACTCTCAAGTCATCACTCCCACCGAGGGTAAGGACCCAGTCCTTAGTTCTCCGCAGGTACTTGAGAATATTCTTTACTGCAGTCCAGTGTGCCTTGCCAGGGTTCGCCTGATACCTGCTAACCATGCTCAGGGCAAAGGCTACATCAGGTCGAGTACACGTCATAGCATACATGATCGATCCTACAGCCGAAGCATAAGGTATTCGACTCATTTCTGCTATCTCAACCTCAGTACTAGGGCTTTGTGTCTTACTCAATCTGGCGTTACTCTGAATGGGTAACTCACCTTTCTTGGAGTTATGCATGTTGAATCTTTTCAACACTTTGTCCAAGTAGGTACTTTGACTAAGTTCAATTAGTCTTTTACTCTTGTTTCTCAAAATCTTTATCCCTAGGATATAGGCAGCTTCACCAAGGTCCTTCATAGCGAAACACTTCCCAAGCCATGACTTTATTTCCTGCAGGGTTGGGATGTCATTTCCTATGAGTAGTATGTCATCCACATACAGTACCAAAAAACTGACTATGCTCCCACTAGCCTTGATATAGACGCACGATTCATCTTCACTCCTTGAAAAGCCAAATTCCTTGACTTTCTCATCAAAGCAAAGATTCCACCTGCGAGGTGCCTGTTTCAATCCATAAATGGATTTCTCGAGTTTACACACTCTATCGGGGTACTCTGTACTGACAAAACCCTCTGGCTGAACCATGTAAACATCCTCAGCCAACTTTCCATTAAGGAAAGCGGTTTTGACATCCATTTGCCATATTTCATAATCATGAAATGCAGCAATGGCTAACAGAACCCTAATAGACTTTATCTTGGCCACTGGTGAAAAAGTTTCATCATAATCAACTCCCGGAGTTTGAGAATAACCTTTTGCAACCAGTCGTGCCTTATAAGTGTGTACATTACCATCCATGTCGGTCTTCTTCTTGAAGATCCATTTGCACCCTACAGTCTTACGACCAGGTACATAGTCAACCAAGTTCCAAACTTGATTGTCATACATGGATTGTATCTCGCTATCCATAGCCTTTTTCCATTTAGCATCCTCAGGGCCTGCCATGGCTTCCGTGTAGCTGTTAGGTTCATCTAGACCTACTAGTGTCTCATCACTAATAAGTGTCTCACCTTCCGCAGTAATATGGAAACCATAATAATGCTCAGGTGCATTCCTAACTCTCGTGGAACGCCTCAGAGGTACAGGCACATCAACTGGCTCAACAGGAGTTTCCTCCTCAAGTTGAGGGCTAGGGTTTGAAGTTCCTTCACCACTTGACTCTTGAATTTCTTCAAGATCAATTTGCCTCCCACTGTTTCCTTGGCTTATAAATTCTCTCTCTCGAAAAACTCCTCTTCTTGCTACAAAGACCACATTATCACTAGGTCTGTAGAAGAGGTAACCAAAGGATTGTTGTGGGTAGCCGATGAAAATACACCTCTCGCTTCGAGGTTCGAGCTTATCATGAGTCTCGCGTCTCACGAAAGCCTCGCAACCCCAAATCTTGATGTGGTCTAGTTTAGGTACTTTACCAGTCCACATCTCGTGAGGAGTTTTGGCAACTTTCTTTGTAGGGACCAGATTAAGAATATGGGCGGCAGTCTCTAAGGCATACCCCCAGAATGAGATTGGTAGCGTAGCTCGACTCATCATGGAACGAACCATATCTAACAAGGTTCGATTACGCCTCTCAGCTACACCATTCAACTGTGGTGTCCTGGGAGGTGTCAATTGTGAGACAATCCCACATTCCCTAAGATAGTCGAGGAACTCTAAACTAAGATACTCACCACCACGGTCGGATCGAAGCATCTTAATGTTCCTGCCCAATTGATTCTCGACTTCCTGTTTAAATTCCTTAAACTTCTCGAAAGTCTCTGACTTATGCTTGATTAGGTAGACATATCCATATCTACTGTAATCATCAGTAAAAGTCAAATAATAACAATTAGCATCCCTTGTGGCATGTTTGAATGGTCCACACACATCCGTGAGTACAAGATCCAACAAACCTTCACCCCTCTCACACGATCCTGTGAAGGGTGACTTTGTCATTTTTCCAAGTAAGCATGATTCGCAACTATCATCTGACTTTAGGTCAAATGACTCCAAGACTCCATCCTTTTGGAGTTGGCATATGCGTTTCTTGCTTATATGTCCAAGGCGACAATGCCATAATGATGCTTTATCCAAGTTATTATTATTAATAGAATCAATACACAAAACATTATTTCCTAATTTATCTACAATAGATACAGCTTCATACACACCATCACAAGGTAATGCTTTAAAATAAAAAACATTATTAAAGAAAGCATCAATAGAACCAACTTCATTATTAAACGAAAAGGTAAACCCTTGTTTGTACAAAGCATGAAAGGAAATAATATTTCTTGCCATTCCTGGTGAATAACAACATTTATTCAAATCTAAATTAAACCCACTACTTAGCGATAAAGTATAAACTCCAATCTTGGTGACAAGTGAAGCTTTCCTATTCCCCATGATCAAGTTTATTCTTCCTTGCTCCACATTCCCACTTCTTCTTAGTCCCTGCAAGTCACAACAAATATGAATACCACAACCGGTATCAAGGACCCAAGATTTAGAATAGGGTGAGTTATTAGATAAGATAGTGTAAATACCTGCATGGTTGGGTTTAACTTTCCCATCCTTTACATCCTGCTGGTACTTTGGGCAGTTCCGCTTCCAATGAGCCTTTTCATGGCAATAGAAGCATTCAGCCTCTTTTGGGTCAGAAGAAGGAGTGATGAAACCTTTCTTGGTTCCACTTGAAGAAGAGCCATCAAGGGTCCGGCCCTTGGTACCCTTCGAAGAACTCTTCCTTTTCTTCCCTCGACTTTTCCCGATTGCCAAAACCGGAGTAGAGTTTGGAGTAGGAGTGTTAACAACCGACTTCCCCTTAAGACCTGTTTCTGCGGTCTTGAGAAGTCCCTGAAGTTTGCTGAGTGTGACCTCTTCCTTATTCATGTGATATGTCATGCGGAATTGATCATAGCACGATGGTAAGGAGTGCAAAATGATATCTATTGCAAGATCCTCAGGGAAGTTCACATTAAGCTTCAGCAAACGATCCACATACCTTTGCATTTTCTGCATGTGGCTCGTGACGGATTCCCCGTCCTTCATCATGGCTGTTATCATGGAGCAGATGATTTCATACCTCTCTTGTCGTGCACTTTGATGGTATCTTTCCATCAAATCTTGGTGCATTTCATAAGGGTAGAAATCCTCATAATACTTTTGGAGTTCCGCTTTCATCGTGGCCATCATGATGCATGCCACTTTCGTAGCATCCTTTCATGTTCCTGAAAGTCAGCGATCTCCTGAGGAGTTGCAGTGGTCTCATCAATCTCCTTAAGCTCCTTGTCAAGGACATATTCTTTGTCCTCGTAGCGGGTAATCATCCTGATGTTTCTGATCCACTCATTGAAGTTGGATCCATCAAAGGTGACTTTCCCACACAAGTTCATAAGGGTAAAGGAGCCATTAGGATTAGAGCCAAAAGCAGCATTGTTAGAAGACATCTGAAAGAAGAGAACAAGATTAGTTTAGATATTAAGAGAGTCCTTAATAAAACACCCAAATGTAATATTAAGGCTAGGATCCAATCACAATATATTATAACTTAGAAGAGGTATGCCATAATCCAAGCTATAACATATTCGAAAGGTAGGTAAATGACGATTCACCAATTTCCACCACGAAAACCGAAACATTTAAATATTAGGTTTTTTTGATTGGTTCTTAGAAATTCCTAGATTCTTTGAGATTAAATGAACTTTTCAAAGGCATGTTTCAATCTCGAGTGTGCCCTCCAAGTTTTGTGACTGGGATGCCGAGGATCACAAAACGAGGTGTGAAGTAACCATGCAAATCACTTGGTACCCTTAAAGTTTATCACTCAATCGATGTGCCGGTAAACCACACACGCTCCATCGATACTATAATAAACCTTAAGTCACCCTTTACCTACCTTATTAAGTCCAAGTTAGTGTGTCGGTTAACCACACACGCTCCACCAACGACTTAAACAAAGTGTAAAGTGTAATTTCATGGATTAGCACCTTATTCACATTTTTCCTAAAGTAACTAAGATTAGGAATTTAATAAAACATTTAGTTACTTTATAATAGTCATCATACTTTTAATGAGAATTTGTAAGTCCTTGTCTTACCCGTTCGGCTAACGACCCTCCACCGGTCAAGCAAGCGGTGGGTGAGAGTGGACACCCATTAAGTTGCTATTTTATAGGCAACAAGCTTATACCCACCTTATAGACCGGCTTCGTGAATGAGGCGTACTAGCGGTAAGACGACTTTGTTCTTATATATATATATATATATATATATATATATATATATATATATATATATATATATATATATATATATAATTAAATCATAATAATATAAGGGTTGAATTTTAACTTTTTAAAATTCTAAGGGTTGGAACTAAAGTTTAACTTGACTTTACTTGTTCCAAAACTTGAGGGCAAGTTTTGTAAACTTTCAAAACTTTTCATTTCTTGTAACTTATGAGTTTAATAGAGTAATAAAATGAAGACTCTTCATTTTTCTAACTCTTGTGTTCTTTTAATGGTTTTTTAACTCAAGTGACTTTTGGTTTTCCATAACTTGAGGACAAGTTATGGACTCCATTAAAACACATTATGATCAAGAATTAAACTACCACATAGGTTACAAATAATTCCTATGATCATCTAAACATCATAAGATCAAGAACATGAACATAAGCACTTTCATGAATCAAAACTACACTTAAAAATTTGTAATTTTGATAACTAGTTGTTGTAAATGAATTAGCAAGACATTACACCAACTAAAACAAGTTTTCAAGTACCAAAACAGTTTAGGGTAATGTTTCTAATCCATTTCCAGCAACTAAAGTCGAAAATCTGGACTCTATCGACCCTACTCGCCGAGTGCATGAACCTACTCGACGAGTAGGTTGAAGATACAAGTGAACTCGACGAGTCCCCCCATGGACTCGCCGAGTCCAGCAGTCAGACAGCAAGTTTTTCGACTTTTTCCATAATATTTCAACAAGTATCAAACCAACAAGCCTAGGCTCTGATACCACTGATGGGTTTTGAGCATTCTAACACTTCCTAAGTGTACATGCAACCCTAATAAACCTTGGATCTATGTTTGTCTAAGATACATGCAAATAATTATTTTTCCAAGGTTCATATCCTAACTAGCATGGCATGGGGAACATGAATGAAATAAAGCTAGTAGAAATACTTACCTTGTAGTTGTAGTTGATTCCTTGAAGTTTTAGAGCCTAGCACCAATAGTGTGGATGCCTCAAATGGAAATCACAAATCACCACAAACTTGGAACTTTGAGAGAATAGTCACTACTATCTTGAAATCGGCCCTCACCTCAACAAGTGTCAACTAGTATGATTTCAAGAACCAAAGCCTCCTTTATATAGTGTGATGGATTAGGGTTACATCCATGTAAAACCCTAATACCCATGTCTCTTCATTTCCATGAGATCCATGGGTTAAAGCTCCATGGAGTATCCATGGACTTTCCCATACAAGCCTAGCCCATTCCAAATAAGCATTAGCCCACACTATATAAATATAGAAGCCCATATTTAATTAGTAATATCTTTGATCTCTAAATTAATCCTAGATTAATTATAGATCACTACTAATTAAATAATATGATCTTATATTAATATATTAGAACTTATAATATATTAATAAATCATAACTTGTACTATTCTCAAATATTATCCATAAATTGTTCGGGTTAAGTGCAACCCAAATGGACCATGTCGGGTCGGGTCAAGTACATACCAAATATAGTTATGAACTTAGACACTATATCCAACAAGTATTTACCAGTAGACCGAGGTGAGTCTTCTCACTATATCAATGGGTTGAAGGCACCAATGTCGGCCCATTACTTAACATGTGGAATGATAGTTGTCTATGTGTTTGTTTGACTGAAAGACCTCAGGGGTAGCACATCGCACTTGTATGGAAGACCATTAGCCCATGACATGGAAGACCATAGGGGTAGCCCATGGTACTTGGATGTCAGGCCATGGGGGTAGCCCATGACATTCCAGGGAAAAGACCATGGGGGTTGTCCATGACAATCATATGTATGTTGTGTGGTATTTTTCGATTGTATGTTATGTGGTATTTGGGAAACTCACTAAGATTTTGCTTACAGTTTGTATTGTGGTTTCAGATACTTCTTGTATTAAAGGGAATGTCCCGACTTGATGGCGCAGCATTCACTCCCCACTGTTTTTCACACTTACTGATATTGTTATTCCGATAATTAAACATGTTTATTCTGTAATGGATTTTGAGAACAATTTACGACTATAATATCCAATTTGAAAATGAAAAATTTTATCCGGATTTGGGCTATTACAAGTTGGTATCAGAGCCTTGGTTTGAGGGATTCGGGCACACCCTCGGGTGTATCAGAAATCAAATTGAGGAAATGATAATCTTTTCAAAAGAAAAATTAGCGATTTTTTCTGAAAAAGGTTTTCTTAAGTAGAATGGAGTGTGAAATACATGCGATTGGTCAAGCTCAAGTAAGTGTTTCCTATAAATTAACCGTGGTTATGTATTGCAACTAGTATGTTGATATGTGAAGTGCATGCTAGAGTAGGGTTAAGGATACCTTCAGTGATTATGTGATAAAATTGACTGATTTGTGTGATGCCTTATAGACTAGGAAAATCCGTTGCCATATATTTCTTAGAATCAATGTTGACTCTATTATTTTCTAAGTGTTTGCTTTCAAATTTATATATTCTTAGGATTGTATAGCCCTAGAATGATGGATTATGCATCATTTTCGGTTCCTTGTTCTGTTGTGGACTTAGGGTAGAATCTTTATTTGATAGTATAGGTGATTCTATTTACGTATAACTTCCATGCATAAGTCAACCCGTGGTGTTGATGGAGGTTTCTAGTTTTGTGAGGATTGAGAAATCCTAGAAGAGTCTAGGATATGTGTGTGTGATGTGTTGTATGAGTTATGTTCTGAGTATAGTTGGGTGAATTAGAAGTATCAAGTATGACCTTGAGGAAGGTACAGGTAGGTGTGGAAGGTAGTATTGGGCCCGTACTACTGAAAGCACAAGACCTGTACCCGAGACAAGAGCAGACCTGGAAACTCTAAGGAGTCCGGTGAGGAGGAATCCCTTCGAACTTCTTTATCGATTGTTTATATGTTGTATTTTTAGTTGAGGATGGTGATGGCTACTTGATGATGTTCAGGTTCGGGATCAGGTTCTGGTTCGGGTTCAGGTTCCAATGTGGAACCGATTGATGATAGATTGTGCAAGCTCATCACAAATGAGGTTACTCGTGGCATCCTTGACACTACCCTAGTGATTTTTGGTACCGTCAAGGAGGGGATTATGGAGATCATGGAGGAGTGGCTCAGATCATTTCGAGCCGAGATTGTCGCGGGTCAGATTTGGACTCAAACTCACTAGTTCTGGGAATTTAAGGTTTGTGGAGCGCCTGAGTTCTTTAGGGCTAAGGACCCCATCACTAGCCACCGTTGGACCGCTTACATGGATAATGCTCAGCGCACAAGTTTTTGCCCCGAGGCGACCAAGGTGGGATTCGCGTCCTGCATGTTGAGGGACCGAGCGTGGGACTGGTGGGAGGAGGTTACCCTTGTGGTATGCACGACAAGTATGACAGTGATGACATGGGAGGAGTTTGTTCAGAGGTTTGATCGAGAGATTGCACCGGCCATTGAGGTACAACAGCTGGTGAGGGTGTTCTAGGACATTCACTAGACTACGGAGACTGTGGCAGAGATCACTGCCAAATTCAGAGAGAGGGAATTGCTAGTTCCGTAGTATGCTGCAGATGAGGAGATAAAGAAGACGAGATATCATGTTATGCAGAGGGATGATATCAGGGAGTTCGTGAGTCTTTCAGGGTGCAAGACCCTGAATGATATGATTGAGAAGGCTCATGAGTGGGAAATCGAGTTGGAGCTCCAGACAAAGCGGAAGCTGAAGTAGGTGCAGAAAGCGGTGGGTCTGGCCAAAAATCCCAAGACCTCCGATACTTCTAGCAGAGGCCAGTAGAGTCAGGGTCGTTGTGCCAAGTGCAGCAAGCTGCACAGCAGGGCCTGTCGGGTAGCAGGCTTGGTATGTTACAGTTGTGGTCAGTCATGCCACATGAACAGGGAGTGCCCCAAGAAGGGCTTCATGTTTTTTCACTGCAATCAGATCGGCCATAAAAAGGTCAATTGTACAAGGTTGTTTGGTGGAGTGGTGATGGCGCCTACGCCAGCCACCTTGAGGATTACTGATGGCCGCCAGGTCAATGCGGAGACTCCTGCGGTGAAGAGCAAAATGTTTCAGTTGACCACTGATGAGGCCCAAGCAGCGCCAGATGTAGTTACTGGTATATGACTTATCCCCATCTTTTATTGTTTTCCTTTTATGCTTATGTTTGTTATGATCTTGTATAGGGACCTTTTTGGTCAATGGATTGTTGACTCATGTTTTATTTGATTCGGAGGCTACTTGATCATTTGTATCTCTTGCATTCGGAAAGAAGTTTCGAGACGCTCCAGGGACTTTGGACTCCCATGTCGAGGTGGAGATTGTGGATGATCGTATTGTGAGCGCTACAAGGGTATTCCGAGGATGTGTTTTGAACATGTTTGGTGAGAGGTTTCCTATCGATTCCTTTGAAGGGATTGACGGTAATCATTGGGATGGACTGTTTGGGGCCCAATGGGGCCGTTATTGATTGTGAGTGGCAGTTGGTGAGAGTTCAAACCACAAGTAGGGGAGAACTAGTCGTTACTGGTGAGAGAGCTTCGCATGGGCCAACTCTTTGTTCAACCGCGAGGGCTAGGAGGCTTCTTCAGCAGGGTTGTTCTGGTTTATGGCTTATGTCTCATATTTGTGGATTGATACCATGTTAGAGTTGAGTAGGGTACCCATTGTATGGGATTTTCTCGACGTCTGTCCCAAGGAGTTGTCGGGAGTACCTCCCAAGAGGCAGGTTGAATTGCAGATTGAGTTGATGCCTGGTCCGACTCTGATAGCCAACGCGCCATATCATCTAGCACCACCTGAGATGCAGGAGTTGTCTACGCAGCTGCATGAGCTGCTAGACAAGGGTTTTATCCGTCCAAGTAGTTCCTCTTGGGGAGCACTGATCTTGTTCATGAAAAAGAAGGACAGGTTACACATGATGTGCACCGATCTTGGATTGGTCGGTGATTGTTTTCATTGATTATATTTTGGTCTACTCCAAGAACAAGGAGCAACACGAGCATCATTTGCGAGATGTGTTGGAGACCTTGAGGAGAGAGCGACTTTATGCCAAATTCTCCAAATGTGAGTTTTGGTTTTTGAGGTGCAGTTTTTGAGGCACGTCATCAACCAAGGTGGTATCTTGGTGGACCTGGCCAAGATTGAAGTTTTGATGTGATGGCGCGCCCCTCAGAGTGGGCCAGAGTCAAAAGAACCCTCGGCGAGGAGTTCCTAATGAAGCCTGGGCTAGCAACTCTGCCGCCCTGACCGCCCGAGACCCATGAGAGGCGACCGCGTGGGAAGTCCGCCCTCGCCAAGGGTTGTCCTCAGCTACAGTCCAAGAATAACGGCTCCAGGTGACAAAGAGCACGATCAGAGCATTATCGCCTAGACCAATCGTTGGACCAGACACGAATGTGGAGCATAACTTGATGTGCGCAAAATTACCCACTAATTTTAATATTTATAACCTAACAAACTTAAACTAACTATGCACTTATAGGCAGTGTACCTAGTCAGATTACAGTATAGTCTGGGTAAGTCGGGTGTCGATCACAGGGAACGGTGTTATTAATTTATATATTCACCACTAAATTAATCTAATTATTAATAAGCTAAAAGGAGTTTGTATCTAAGTTTGCAAGTTTAGATAAACTTAATTCTTTAATGAAAACTCAATCAATAAACAAAATACTTCTATTAGTTCGAATCCACTTTCACTCAATGGTCATACATTAGTCAAGACTATTATCGTTGGTTACCAATTTAAAAAGTATTAGCAGTTTAGTTCTAAACCCACTAATTATTAATCAATTCATGTAAATCTATGTATAGTCCCACAATAGTTAACACATAATCAATTATTAAGTAAGATTGGAGCTATGAAGATTGAGTATTCAAAACACAATTACAGTCATAATATGCGTTCTCTAACACAGAACAAGAATTTAAAGCAATTAAATCATTAACTAAACATGCTAGGTAAAATCAATCAACACAAGCATATAACCAACAAATAGAGTCTAATCTAATGCATTCAAACCATGAGTTCCAGCTTCATCTAGCTAACAGAAGCAGCTAGATTTAGCTGGACATATTAACAACTAAACAGTTAAAAGCTATAATCAAACACATGATAAATGTACCAAGTTTATAAAGCAAATTATGATCTTCCTCTTCTTTGGTGTTGAAAACCACTTCCAGATCTCTTTTTCCTCTGAAATTCGCCTTCTGGAACCTCTTTCTTCTGCCAAAAGTCCCTTCAATTCGTAATGGTTAAGAATATATATAGTTTTCTGATTTTAATAATTCACGTCGTGAGTAATAAAATATTCACGTCGTGAATACAAGATAACCGTGCCTGGCAAGGATTCCTTCACCCGCATACATATCTTCTAGAACTTATGCTCACGTCGTGAATCTTCTGGTTCTCACGACGTGAAGACGCTTTTTCCTGATTTTCTTGTCCTTTAATCTTTTAACTCCCAAAGTTTCTTCCTTTAACGTTTTTAGTCTCTTTTCTTCAAAATGTCTTCTTTTTTGCTGCAAATAACATTTAAACCCATAAGTACCATTATTCTAAACAAATTACCAACTTATATATAAAAATGTGCTTAAATATTGCCTAAAAATAGGTATAAATATGGCAATATCAATGGTCCTCCAATAAGGACAACAAATCTTGTCGGGGTCCCAGTCCTTGTCCCTCATACGGATCGAGGAAGATCCTCAGTATAAAAGGCCGATCACTCTACCTTGAGAGGTAAGCTATTTTCCCCCAATCATTCACCCTCATACTCCAATATTCATCCCACTAACTTGAACGTCGAAGCGTCTTTCTGGGACCTTCTCCCGAAGAGCGGCTGACGTTTCTTCCTTCTTTGTGACCTCTCAGGTTCTATTCCGTCGATAATCTCTTAGAAACCAAGGTGGTTTGGAGCCATGTCGCATCATTTGGCACAATCCGTTTGTGTGACAACAGATACGCAAACTGTCACACCCCAGCCGTCGACGGAAACATCGGGCGGTGTAACGTCATTTCTCGTATCATAGTTATCAACTTCCTGAAAGCACATGCAATTTAAAATACGTCAACATAAAGTTGGTGAGTTCACAGGTTCTGACTCCATATAAAATAACACTTTTTCTCAAGTTCAAAAGTATAGTTTTGAAAGTATCATTTGGACTCTCCAACATTTAATATACATATATATATATATATATATATATATATATATATATATATATATATATATATATATATTAGGTATAATAGTTTACTTATTAAATAAGTGATATACCTATAAGTTTCACATATTATGAACTGCACAGTCAATAGCGGTGGGATCGTGGTTATCGGTAGCTGACAAAACAACGATACTAAATAGCGGTACCGCAAATAGCGGCGATATTTGACCGCTATTTGACTGATATTTGGCAAATATCGGTGGGAAAGCAGTGAAATAGCATTTATAGCTAAAGTTTTTATTAAATCACATCATTTATTATTAAAATATAGATATATGGTGGGTTTTTTTTGGGATTGACAAACATTTTCTTCTAACATTTTCTAATTTAATATATGTTTTACTTAATGACCTTGTATCCATCCAATACAACACAAGGTTACAAAGGCGCTACGTAATATAAAAATACCGATATCCCACCGCGATAACCTATATATCAAATATCGGCCCTTGACAGATATTTGATTTTGAACTGCTATAACTGCATAGATTATGAATAAATGATTGTAATCACATACAAACTAAGGTTGCTACGTATAAATCTTATTTCAATTCTATAAACCGCTACGTATAAATCTATTTCAATTCTATACGAGTAAAACTGATACGTATAAATCTATTTCAATTCTATACGAGTAAAACTACTACGTATAAATCTATTTCAATTCTATACGAGTAAGTGTGCTAGGTATAATTGTCTACTTAATGAGCAAGTAGTTTACCTACAAGTTCCTTGTACTTAGAGTATAAGTCTTTGGGAAACTTGTACTTAACATTCATACTTGTATATCGACAAAGTATAATGCTTCTATAGTTGTGCTACCATGAGTTCGTAACTGCTGCTAGACATACAAACCTCTGATTAAAAGATATCCCTCCAATGGTTCCTCCATTGGTGCCACAATAAAACCGCCATTGGTGCCATAAAGGATTCCACCAAGGTAAGTACTTCCCCCGTACACTTCATCAACGTCGGGTCCATAACAATCAATAGGACAGTTCATCACCCGCAGACCGTTGGGTTGTAGCTAGCAACCACGAGTGGGGTCATCAACCCGCATAGATCTATATTCCACATAGATCCATACACAACTTCCTCGCTCACACAGGATTAACGGTTACAGGTCAGAGGATTTCCACTAAGATTCCCAATCTTAGTTGATGAATGAGGTAGCTCATGTAGACTTTGTCGGCTTCCTATAACTCTAACAACAAAAGCATTTTCATGTCTAAAACCCTAAGTTACTAGACTATGCTTTTAAACATTACTCCTAACTTCATAACATTTAGGCAGTATAACAACTATAACTTAAAGTAAAACCAGGTTTTATCTTGACATAAAACCAATAACAACAACAACATATAACGTTCCTAGTTTTATCTTGACATAAAACCAACAATAACAACGTGCATACTAGTTAACATATAGAACTTCCGAGTATAACTCTGGAACTATATCGCACACAACATATGTATAGAATCTTAAGTATAACTTAAGATCTACATTAATATATTTCTATAACAATACCATGCTAACAAGTTGATAATAGTTGTATATATTCAAAATATTATATTTAGAACAACTATATCCCGGTTAATATAACTATCTATGTTGATACTAATATACCATAGACATAATAATAACGTATATACAATATTTAACATGCGTTTTCCCCCGAAAATATTAGAAAGTGGGTCCATGAAACTTACCCTAGTAGCGATTCGTGATCACCGGGCTCAGGATGCAAGATGGCTTCAACAAAGGAGAGAGGATGAAGGAGATCAGGTGCAAGAATGGATGAGGTAGAACTTGCTATTTATAGGAAGATTTTGGCCTCTCACGACGTGAGAATGATAGATTCACGTCGTGATCTATGGCAAGAGTCATCTCGTAGCTTTAACGCGTGTTTTCTAGCCTCGAATAGTGTCATGCAATGTCCTCACGTCGTGAGAAAACCTTGCTCACGTCCTGAGCTTTTGGGTTATCGTTCCGTAGACTTCTAGCTTCGAAATGTGGCATTTTGACTCTTTACGTCGTGAGTTTTTATGCTCACATTGTAAGTCCAGTCAGATTAGGGTTTCTGACATGTGTCATGCTCTAAGACAGCTATAACTTCGCAAGGTCGTAACTTTTGCATACGAACTCCATTTTTGACGTTCTTTATATCCACACGTAGGTAATTTCGAGTAATACAACTCTATATTTGATTCCAATAGCTAATTCTAAGCCTCTTTTAAATTCCTCTTGTTATAGAGATTTTATAGTGTTAGAGTTTATCATAACTTCTTCACGTGAAGTCAGATTTAGACGTTCTCTATATTTTTGGAATCGTATAGATGTATACTTTGAGTTGTGTCATAAAGAAAGTTCATATTTGTATTAGAATATAGCATGAACTACATAGTAAGTTTTTCACATTACTAATTTAAGATAATCACATTACATGATTGGTATAATCACATGTGATTGTTATTGACCTATTTTGACTAGTGTTACAAAAACCCTTTTCTGTGTATCCTTCAACCTAACCACACATGACGCAGAAGACGATGAGTGAGCCATCGGAACCACCGTATAGCCCGATACGTCCGATGGCGTCGTTGGAAGCAACCAACACTCCAGCAGCGCCATCCTCTGGTGGCCCGCCACCATCTCTTGAAGCAGCACCATCCTCCGGTTGCCCACCACAATCTCTTGAAGCAGCGCCATCCTTCGGTGGCCTGCCACCATCTCCTGAAGCAACGCCATCATTCGGTGGCCTTCCATTGTCTTTTGAGGCAACATCGTCATCCGGTGGTCCGCCACCGTATCCTGTGACGGCACCGTCACCGGATGGTCTGCCACCCTCTGTTGCAGCAACCATGCAATCGGTCTTAACCCAGAGCCAAACATCACCATCTACTCTGACTCACGCAACACCCCCACCATTCCCAAATAGCGGTGTGCCTAACTAGTACATTGTGCCCCCTTTGCTGCCATTCTTCTTTAACACCACCGGTTCTAGCAAATCCCAAACAACATCCATAACGCCCTTCGTAAACAGCTTATATGCGAACAACACTATAATCGGCCCAAGCATTACACCACAGCCACAGAACCATCCGTTATTGATGGCGAGCACTGTATCAGCATCACCACTCGCACTGTACCAGCAAATACCCATAGCCCAATAGCCCAACAGCCAATTCCCATGACCCAACAACAAATACCCATGTCCCACACTTTCCCTACTCCATTTTAGCCATCAAAGTTTTACGGCCCAGTAACACCAGATCTCACGACCTATAACAACATGTTAGTACAGCCCTTTTTGGCAATGCAACAGCCATGGTATCACTTCACTCAGCGGACCCCAAACCAAGATTGCTTAACACGAAGTGTCACATCACCGTTCATCAAAGAACTCCTAGAATACGAAATCCCTAACACCGTTAAACTGCCCCACCTTAAAACATACTATGGCACTACCAACCCAGATAGCCACACTAACACATATGAATGGACCATGACGTCCCTTAAGCTAGAGGAACGGTTTTGGTTTACATACTTCCACACTACCTTAGATGGAAACGCGGGGACATGGTTTAAGACATTGCCCCCAGGCAGCATCAGCAACTTTAGCCAGCTGAAGTACCTTTTTTTTAACTAACTTCATGCAACTCTGGAAGTACTAAGGTGACTGCCACTTGATCATTGGCTACAAACAAAGAGAGGGGGAGACAGTCAAGGACTATTTTGCCAGGTTCACAAAAGCAACGCTAGACGTCCCAGGGCACAATGAGGGGTTCATCGCGGGATCATTCACCTGGGGATTGATACCAGGACCATTGTCCCAGAAACTCATGGGCAAGCAACCCCAAACAATGGTAGAACTAAAGGAGTGAGTGGAACGATTCCTACGCCAAGAAGAAGGTGAAGCCTCGAAGCAAGCATATCTCAATGCCATGAAATCCTCCGCTGGAAAACAAGACCACCACCCTACTCCCTATCACGATCCAAGGTGGGGGAGAGGCAGGTTCACGAGGCGAGATAGACGGTTGTAGAGGCGTTTCAGACCTTTCATTAAAGATGAGAGGCGGGAAAGACGAACAAAAGTCTACACGGTCGATGAGAAACCAACGGAAAAAGGCACTAAGACGTGATATTGTGAATACCACAAGAGCAGGACACATGACACGATCAACTGCTCAGTCCTACGAGACAAATTTGATGCAGAAAACCCCAAAGATGACGATGGAAGGGCAGATCGTAGGTTAGAAATCCTTGTGATCCACCACAAAAGGGGGAGAGCATAACGCACAAAAAACGCATGAAGCATCACAAAAGCAATGCAGGGGCTGACGTTGTCCATGGACGACCCAAGCCCAACCGGATGGAGCGAGGACAACCCCCTCGTCATCCAATGATCCATTCGAGATGTTATCGTTCACCGAGTATATGTCGACACGGGAAGCTCCGCATACATCATCTATGAACATTGTTTTCGGATGCTAACGAACGCGTGGAAGGAAGGACTGAGACCAGCTGCAGGCCAACTCACAGGATTCACAGGACATGGCTTGTGGCCCTTAGGTACGATTCACCTATCGTTTACCTTAAACGGCCAAGACAAAACCAAGCGACCGACTGCCCTGGTGGATTTTGTGGTCATACGACATCCGTCAGAACACAATGTCATATTGGGGCGGACGGCTCTACTAAAGCTCAGAGCAATCTCATCAACAATCCATGGGATAGTGAAATTAAGCACAAGCCGGGGACCAGGGACAATCCTAGCCACTCCCTCAAGGGAGATCAAATGTTACGAGATAATGCAACTAAGAGACATATCAGCTGAAGCCAAGAGACCAAGGCCAGACTCATCCAATGGGTGAGAGATAATTAACAGGGGATACCCAGACCAACAAGTGAACGTGGGAACGGCCCTTCTTGTGAAAACAAGGCAAGCGTTGGTTCAGCTATTGCAGAAGTATAAACATGTGTTCACCTGGACGCCAACAAACATGGTAGGGGTCGACCGGGGAATCATAGAACACAAGCTAATGAAAAAACCAGGAGCTAAGAAAATAAAGCAGAAGAAGTGAGTCCAAGGAGGAGATCAAAACAAGGCAATCAATGTAGAAGTGGCCAAATTGACCAGTGCCAGAATCCTTAGGGAAGCGATTTTCCCCACATGGATTGCCAATCCGGTAATGGTAAAGAAATACGACGGTAGTTGGTGCATGTGTATTGATTACTCATATCCATGGTTCTAAAAAGCGCGCCATGGCGCGCCTCAAGGCGTGCCATGGCGCGAGGCGTGATGTAGCCATTACGAAAACGTCCAAGGCGGGTTTGTGAAGCGTGGCGCCCAAATAACGTGTCAAGGCACGCCTTATCACATTATGGCGCGAGTTTTTTAAAGGCGCGAATTTTTTTGTTTTGTTTTTTTATCAGGCCTAAAATAAATGAGTTTTTGTTAACTTTTTTTCTATTAGATATTAATATAACACTTCTAAAAACTTTATATATTTGATAAAATTCAATAAGTATATGATTTATATCTTTTAATGTATATAATATAGTCACGCCTTGAAAAACGTCATGGCTCGCCAAGGCTTGTCATGGCTTAACTTTTACCTTGCCTCCAAGTCATGTCTTACGTTATTTAGAACATTGCTCATATCTCAACAAAGCATGTCCCACGGATTGCTACCCACTAACGTAGATAGACCAGAAGGTAGAGTCCCTGTAAGGTTTCCAGTGGAAATGCTTCCTGGATGCATACAAGGGGTACCACACAATCCTAATGAGCAAAAATAACAAAGAGAAGACAACCTTCTACACAGATCACGACGCCTTCTTCTACACAAAAATGCCATTTGGATTAAAGAACATCGGGGCAACCTACCAGCGACTAGTCGATTCCCTTTTTGCCAACCAAATTGGTAGGAACATCAAAGTCTACGTCGACGAAAAGGTCATTAAAATCCCGAATGAGCAGAGGCTACTGCGTGATGTGGAGGAGATGCTGAAAACTTTGGAAAGAGCTACGATGAAGTTGAACCTCGTCAAGTGTACCTTCAGGGTAGAAGGACAGTTCCTGGGGTATTATGTGACAAAGGAGGGGATCCAACCAAGCCCAAACAAGATAAGTGAGCTCGAGGAGACGCCTTCGCCAAACACGCTAAGAGATGCCCAAGGGCTAAATGGAAAGCTAACGGTGCTCAAAGGGTGCACTTAAAAGAATAACTCCTGGTGGACACCGAAAGCCGAGTCCGCGCTACAAAAAGTAAAAAAGTCGGTACACACACTCCCTACCCTGGCCAGCCCAATACCAAGGGAAACGTTGTAGGTCTACCTGTGCGCATCAAAAGACGCCATTTCATCAGTACTAGTAGTTGAGAGGCAAGGGCGGCAGCTCCCGATCTACTTTGTGAGTCGGGCCCTACAGGGGTCCAAAATCAACTACCCAATCATCGAAATGATGGTGCTCGCCTTAATCTACATAGCGCGAAGGCTGCGTCGATATTTCCAGGCCCACTAGATAGAGGTGTTAACCAGTTACCCGATCAAGCAAGTGCTCTTGAAGCCAGAAACATTCGGACGACTCACAAAATAGGCCATAGATCTGGGAGATCACGATATCAACTATCATGACAGGGTGACCATCAAAGGACAGGAATTAGCGGATTTCCTACTTGAAATCCCAAGAGACTTTCAGCAAGAAGTGATTGGTATGACCCGACAAGGGTGTCCAGAGGAAAAAACTGACCAACAGTGGACTCTTTACAATGATGGAGCCTCTAGCAAAGAAGGCTCGGGTGTGGGGCTAATTCTAACCAGCCCTATGGGTGAAGAAATTAAAACGCTTTACGTTTCAACTTCCATACCTCCAACAACGAAGCCAAATACGAAGTCTTGTGGGCAGGTCTCGGATTAGCAGTAAAAATGGGGGTGGAAAGGGTTATAGCTCTAACTGATTCATGCCTGGAAGCCAACCAAGTCACAAGAGAATTCGAAGCAAAAGATAAATGGATGGAAAGGTATGTCAAGGCAGTACAACGAATCACAAGCTCACTGAAGAGTTTCACAATAAAGCAGATTTCAAGGGGACGCAATAGGCGAGAAAATGCCCTCAGCAAGCTAGCATCAACATGTTTCGGGCACCTCTCTAAGGAAGTTTTGGTGGAAGTATTAAACGAGAGGAGCATTGACGAACGCCAAGTCGACTCCCTATCTACATCACAACCCAACTGGATGATGCTTATCATGGATTACTTGTACCATGACATACTTCCCGATGATCACATAGTGGCACGGAAAAAAAAGGATACGAGCTCCCTAGTATGCAATCCTGGGGGGAGCGCTGTATAGAAAAGGCCATACAGCTCCATGGCTTAAATGCATAGATGGTGAGTCAGGGAAGAGGGCTTTAAAGGAAGCCCACGCAGGGTCAACTGGAGCCCATGACGGAGCGCGGGCGCTCACAAGCAAAGTACTACGCATGGGACTCTACTGGCCAAACATACATCAGGACGCCGTCGAACTAACCCTGGCGTGCGTGGAATGCCAAACCTTCTCGTCGGCACAGGGAGTACCCCCATCTAAATTAACGAGTATAGTCAGCATGTGTCCCTTTCATTAGTGGGGGATCGATATCGTTGGTCTTTTTCCAGAAGCACCAGGTAAAGTGAAGTTCTTAGTTATGGCGGTTGACTATTTCACGAAGTGGATAGAAGCCGAACCGTTGGCGTGTATCACTGGAAAACAGATAATTAAGTTCATGTGGAAGAAGATCATAATGAGATTTGGGATGCCCAAAGTTTTGATCAGTGATAATGGTTTGCAGTTCGCTGAGAATCCTTTTAGGAATTGGTGCATCGAAAGAGGAATAGAGAAAAGGTTCACGTCCGTGGCGCATCCCCGGGCCAACGGACAAACATAGGTGTCTAATAAGATGTTAGTATAAGGGATTAAGAAGCGATTGGGCAAAGCCAAAGGCAACTGGGTAGGATGGAAAATCGTGCTATCGTTTCGTGTTTCTGTCTGCACGACACGACACGACAAGGTTTTATGTAACACGAACACGACACGACATGATGTCGTGTTTTTTTAACTAACACGAAAACAAACGAATTAAAATACGAAAACACGACACGACATGAAAAATATATCATATACTAAAAACTAGTTTATTTAATGAGTACTTTATCAAATATAACACGAAAAACACGATAAAGAACTGCTAAATTGTGTTAATTTCGTGTCGAATTTTGAACACGAACATGACACGACACGAAATCATGTTTTTTATAGTTAAAACGAACACGACACGAAAATGAATTCAGTTTTCAGTTTTGTCCCAATTTCGTTTTGTGTCGTTTATTTTTGTCGTGTCGTGTTATAAATTGCCACCCCTGCAACTGGGTAGACGAACTACCAGAAGTCCTTTGGTCATATCGAACCACACCACAAACTAGCACAAAGGAGACACCGTTCAACCAGGCTTATGGAGCCGAGGCGATGTTATCAACAGAAATAATGATAGGGTCAATATGAACAGAGTATTGTCAGGAGCAAGAAAACAATGAAAATCTAAGGGAAAATTTGGACCTCTTGGAAGAACGACGAGAACACTCAAGTATGTGTCAGGCCGCCTACAAAAAAGTAGTAGAAAGATACTACAACTAGCGAGTCAAGGACAAGGCTTTCCGGGTCGGGGATTATGTCATGCGGAGGAATGAGGTCAGCCATGCATAACCCTATGCGAAACTGAGTCAGATGTGGGAAGGACCATACAAGGTGATAGAGGCGCATCGTAACGGGTCGTACTCCCTGGAAACACCAGAAGGAAGGCAAATACCAAGAACATGGAACATAAGGAGTTTGAGAAGGTTCCACTTTTGAAAAGAACCACAAGCCCCTATACAGAAGGGAGGACGATGAGACACCACTTTTGAGCAGAATTACAAGCCCCTATGCAGAAGGGAGGACGACGAAACATCCCTTGGCCGGATTGATCACCCGGACCAAGAGGCGGACGCTTAGGGTAGTCCGATAGGGAACTATAGTGCAAAAAATTAGCATGTATCAGAACTACATAAATAAAAGAAAATGCACTAACCTTAATATGTGGAGCAATGAGTATGTCTAACACACATACACACACACACAATATATATATATATATATATATATATATATATATATATATATATATATATATATATATATATAAGAAAAAAACACGACATAGAGGATACTTAGTGAATCCACAACGAGATGGCAAATCTCAAAATAAAACTGTAACAAACAACAAAACCTACACAGGAGGTTCGGTACGTCTAAAATCCAGAGAAAATACTCGAACTAAGCAAACATACTCAATAAACAACACAATGTAGCACCCAAAAGCACAAAATACATAGTAGACCAATAAAGTCATCGTCGATTCATACAAACATAATACGATAAGGGGCCTTAGAGGCCACCACCCGTGCCAAAATAACCATCAATGTAATGCGATAAAGGCCTTAGATTGTTCAAAATAAAACAAAACAAAAGCTTCACCAAGATTTTTTTTTCACACCCTAAAAGGGCAGCTCTAAACAACTTCAGGCACCACCATCGGCTCCACTTACATCAACTCCGTATTCTACTCCATCACCAACTCCACCTGCCCCAACTCCAGCAGTCCTAACTCCACCATCACCCGCTCCACCAGCATCACCGCCAAATGCACCAGCTCCATCACCAGCTCCAACAAGCCCCACTCCTAAACCCTCCACAACATCCTCTCCCTTATCAAAAGCACACAACGCTTTTACTCCGTCCACATCCAGTTGGCCCAACCCAAGTAAGCCTGCAAAATCCATGGTCGTAAAAGCCAAGAGAGCATCATCCAAGGCCGAAGAATGAATCGAACGCGAGTCACTAGTAGAGGGGTCATAAGTCCCAAAATTGACATGTGCCTTTAGATTAGCCCAACCTGACTCTTCGCCAGCAACAAATGCAGTGTGACGGATATGGCTAATACCACCGATAAACTTAGGATGTTCAATGAGCTTATCCATCACACGCACAAAGCCAACCTGGAGAAGCCAGTCACGATCATCTCTTGACGTTTCCAACTCTCGTTCACAGTCGATAAGGTCGCGTTCCAAACTCTCATTTTGTGTCATTAAACCCTCATTCGCTTGGGTCAAAGATTCCATCTGGGCCTCCAAAGCAGTCCAAACATCCTTCAACACCAACTTCTCCGACACCAACGACTTGTTCTGCTGCTCCAACCGGCGAATGGTGGCACCAAGGCCCGCCACCTTACTCCTTAGACCAGCTTTGCTCGCAACAAAAGCAGAATGTGCATACTCTAACTCGTTGAACCACTGCACACGCCGAGACCTGACGACCAAGTAAGTCATGGCTTGCATAGCGGCATAGGCAAGGTTATAAGCCAAGACAACGTTACTCATAGAATCCATATCCTCCACAGTAGCGGGAGGAAGAGCATGACAAGTAAAATCCAAAGCAACAGAATGAACAGACAGATGAGAATTGGATCGCAAACTCCATCCCGGAACAAAAGCAGGTGCACCATGAGGAATCCCTATAGCAGTAGACTTGTGAAACAATCGCTCAGCACTATCCCTTGAAGACTGAGGGCTAAAACCAGGATTCAAAGAGATTGGAATAGGAACAATGGGCTGATGAGACGCCCCCTCGATACCCTCACACTATTGAAAGTCATCATCAAGTATCACCAACACATCCCCTGAATGCGACGACGCAGAAGATAGCAAGTGCATACGTCTACAGTCTTGCAAAACGCACCGACCAATAGGCCCAAAACTGCCCTCGGGCGCCGGCCCACTCATTGCTCGAGCGGCTTTCTATTTATCTGCAACTCGACGGATGTTGGCAATGATCCCGTCCTTACTATCCACCACACCATCAGTGGCTGGCTCGATAGGTGGGCGAGACATCACGACAGGGGTTGTGGCAACGTTGGAACTCGGCTGGCTCCCCGATGCAATAGAGCTCCCCACCACTTGTGGGGACATCGGGGTAGAAGCGCTTAAACGGTGGGGTGGGGGCAGAGTCTTGTACAAAGGAACCACGCGATGCTCTAGCTTCCCTTGGTATCGTTTCCGTAGGACAAAGTCCATGGAAACAGAACACTCGACACCTATGAAACAAATATCGAACATAAGGGAGCAGCATAGTAGAACAAAAGCAAGTATGAGGCTCCTGTCATCATCAAAAAAAGAAGGGGGAGGAGAGAGGAGGTAAAAGGAAGAAAGAAGTAAAAACGACTTACCATTAGAGACAGTATAGAAGACATACATCTCCCCTGAGCACGCCAACTGGGGCTCATCCCAACACCAGCAAGTATCACCTCTGACATCACATCAACATCCACCTGGAGACTGCGCAAAGAGATCGACGGTCATTTGGTTATATGGAAACAACTTGGGGATAGTATCGGATAATGTGTTCGCCTGGGAGTACTCACGACCAAGCAGTTCTCGGTTGACCCATAGCCACTTGTCCTGCCAGTTCTTTGGAGGCTTACTGTCAAGGATAAGATTATGACCTCCCCGACGGGCAGAAAAGGTGTACTTATCTTTAGTGGCAGCACACCGTAAAAATAACTTGAAAAAATAGTCAGGGACGATGCCGTTGGCCCGGCATATCATCTCGAAAGCTACCATCTTATGAACAGCACCAGGGGTCAACATTTGGACGCTACACCCATTACGTCGGAGCATCTCCTCTTGAAAATCAGTCAGCAGAAGGCGAAGGCCGGCGTCGAAGGTTTTCAAGTAAACACCCACCTTCCTAGGCGAAGGCGAGGTAAGCAGAGATTTAGGAGCCAAAATCTCTACCCCATCAGTCGGGGTGAGGCCATAAGCCTCTTGAAGAGTGGCGAAATCGGCAGAGCTAAGGATCAAACTCAGAGAGGAATCCATGGTAGAAACACAGAAGAAGAATAAGGGGAAAATAGATGAAGGAAGAAGATAGAAATTGAAAAAACCGCCTGCAAGCAATAAAGTGAAAAAAAGCAGGATTTACGAAAACCCCCTGACATGGCTGACGTAACCGCCACACACACGTCGAAGCATCACATCGCCGAAGATGAAACGATGACCACGTAAGATCGTGACACATACGCTAATAGTTAAGTCCATAACATCATAGCTATCTAGCATACGTTATGACTAGTAGACTGCGGGACTTGATGACGCACCCATCAGAGATAAGAGAACCCTCGGCGAGGAGTTCCTAACAAAGCATGGGCTGGCGACTCGATCGCCCTGACCGCCCGAGACCCACGAGAGGCAACTGCATAGGAAGTTCGCCCTCGCTAAGGGGTGTACTCTACTATAGTCCAAGGATAACAGCTCCAGGCGACAAAGAGCACGACTAGAGCATTATCACTTGGACCAATCGTTGGAAAGGACACGAATGTGGAGCATGGTCCTCCAATAAGGACGACAGATCCTGTCGGGGATGACAAATCCTGCTTGGTGAGACAGAGGTTGCGCATGTTGGGTGTTGTTCGCATGCAGCTGAATTGAGGCATCGCGTGTCTGAACTTGGTAATGACGTTCAGTGTTTGGAACAGAATTATCAGTACTTGTTTTTTAGAAGACTGTTGTGGAAGAGGTCAGGTCCGCCCTGGAGGTCAAATTTGATTCCCTTACACAAGTTAATGAAGGCCTGATGATCCAAGTTGAGAGTCTGAAGCGAGATGTTGCTGATCGTGACCGGTTGATTATTGCCATTCAAGCGGGTGTTGAAGCTACGCAATGTGATCTAGATTGGCTATTGTGTGTGGGCCTTATGCGAGTTGTTAACAAACTGATTGAGCACCCGGATTTCACGAGTGTTGTAAGTGACATTCATCACTCTGCTTTTGTTGCTGGAGCAGAGTCTGTTCGCAGTACTTTGACAAGTTCTGGGCCTGAAAACCTTGGTGTTGATACCCCTTCCTCTAGCCCTATTGTAAGTGTGAATGATGCTCTCCTGGCGTTCGATAGTATGGATCACGCCTCGCTTCTGGGATTGGGAGATTTGGATATCCAGGGGATCCGAGAGCTTTTTTCTTTTTCCAATTCTGAATACACTCTTGAGGGTATGGCAGGTGATGGTGATGAGGTTGTCCATGCTGGCGAAAATGTTATTGGTGTTGATATTGATGGGTCTGTTGTTGAAGGTGTTGGTGGTGCTATTGGTGGTGGTGGTGGTGTGAACGTTGGCGGTGTTGGTGACGATAGTGATGGTGGTGGTGCAGGTGTTGATGATGCAGTTGTTGTTGGTGGTGAGAACGTTGTTGATGAAGATGGTGATAGTGATGATAGTGGTGCGGGTGCTGATGGTGCGGTTGTTGTTGTTGGCGAGAACGTTGTTGGTGAAGGTAATGAAGGAGGTGACTTTGTTAGTGATAAATATGCTCTTGCATTGTGTGCTACACCTCCTGGGGCATGAAAAATATGTTAGTGTTTGTTCCTTGTATTTGGGACATTTTATATCTGGGCTTGATGTAGCTCCTAATTTACTTTGGCTATACTATTATTTTTCTTTGTTAGTCTGATCTTGTTAATATGGCTCTTAGCACTTTATATACATCGTTAGGCTCTTTATGCCAAGCCATTAGATGTTCCATGTCGTTAATACCTTGATTTTTGCAGTTAGGAGCCCTGGATGTAAGGGTTTTGCATTTGGCGTTAGGTATTCGGAGATGGTATGCCAATTATGTGCTTAATATGTTGAGTGTTTGGACTTAATACGCTAGATGTAAAATTTAATGCTTTAAGAATTTGAATTCAATACACTAATTACGAATTCTAGTATGTTAAGTAATTGGATTCGATACACTAAGTACAAAATTTAATACGCTAAGTATTTGGATTCGGTACACTAAGTACGAAATTTAATACGCTGAGTGTTTGGATTCGATACACTAAGTATGAAATTTAATACGCTAAGTATTTGTGCTCGATACACTAAGTACGAAATTTCCAATGTATTGGATAATAAAATTTTCCCTTTTAATACACTAAGTATTCGAGCATTACAAGTGTTGGGCTTGCTGGGTATTGAGCATTTGAAGTACCGCCTCGAGCACTAAGCAAGGCTTATTTGGCCAGATATCTCCTTTTTTGGCACTGTTCTTCTGATGTGATGGATCGTGTTCAAAAGTAGAATTTTATTAAATTCCTTGCGTTCCAAGTTCTAGGGATTTTCCTTCCCTCCATTGTTTCCAGGGCGTATGGCCCATTTCGATTTGCTTCAACGATTTTGTATGTTCCTTCCCACACAGGTCCTAGTTTACCTTATGGCTAGGCCCGACTCGCCTCGTTTCTCTTCAGCACATATTCTCCTACTTTGAATGTTTTTCTCTGACTCTTTGATTATAGTATCTTTCAACTGTACGCTTGTAAGCGGCCTGTCGCACATATGACCTTTCCCGTCGTTCTTCGTGGAGGTCCAAGTTTAACCTCAGGTCCTAAGAGTTAGCTATTTCCTCGGTATGGACTGTCCTCAATGCGCCTATTGTTACTTCCACTGGAAGCATCTCCTTTGCTCCATACGTCAGGCTAAACGGAGTCTCTCGTGTGCTTGTTCGTGGTGTTGTTCTGTATGACCATAGAACCGCTGGTATCTCCTTAGCCCAATTTCCTTTGGCCTTCCCTAGCCGTTTCTTGATCCCGTTTACGATTGTTCGGTTAGATACTTCTGTTTGCCAATTTGACTGTGGATGTGCTACCGACGTGAATCGTTGGTTGATTCCTTTGCTGACGCACCATTCACTGAACAGGTTCTCAGAATATTGTAGCCCATTATCACTAACAAGTGTCTTAGGTGTGCCGAACCTAGTCATGATGTTTTTCCACACAAATTTGATCATCTGTCTACCGGATATGCATGCCAATGGTTCTGCCTCGATCCATTTTGTGAAATAACCCACCGCGACCACCATGTATTTTAACCTTCCTGGGGCCTCCAGGAATGGTCCCACGATGTCAATTCCCCATTGATAGAACGACCAAGGGCTAGATATGCTAGACAGGGGAACTAGAGGGTTCTCTTGGACTGGGGAGTATGGTTGACATTCCTCACACTTCCTTGTTAACTCTACCGCGTCTTGGTATGTGGAGGGCCAATAGAGTCCCATTCGGAGTACCTTTCCTGTTAGGGCCCGCGCGCCTTCGTGTGCGCCCGCCTGGACCGCATGCACCTCCTGGAGTGCTTCTTTTCCTTTGGCCTCATCCACGCACCTTAGCCAGGGGTTCGTGAACCCTTTCCGGTATAGCTCCCCGTTTACCAGCACGTAAGAGGGTGCCTTTATGGGCACCCTTCTAGCCTCCTCATGATTATCTGGCAGAACACCTTGTTGTAGGTATTCGACCAGCGACGTCATCCACGTGGGTCCAGCTATTGTGAGAGTACTTACTTGTCGTTCGTCTATGCTTCTTTCCTTGAGCACTTCGAATAGGACTTTCTTTGACAAGTAGTCGAAGCATGTTGATGCTAGCTTACTCAGGGCGTCCGCCCTCCTATTCTCACTTCTTGGTATATGTTGGACCGTGAACTCCTAGAAGGACTTGGTTAGCTGTTTTACTATATTGACATATCTCTCCATCCTCTTGTCTTTTTCCTCAAAGCTCCCATTAATCTGGTTGGTGGCCAACCTTGAATCCGTCAACGTCGTTACAACGTCCGCCCCCATCTGTTTGGCCAGGCGTAATCCGGCGAGTAAAGCTTCATATTCCGCCTCGTTGTTTGAGGTGTGGAAATCAAAACGAAGATCATATGTGACCTCTTCTCCTTCCGGGCTGGTCAAAATTAGGCTTGCACCTGATCCTTCCCTGCTGGACGCCCCTTCGGTGTACAATGTCCACCTTCGATAGTTTGTCAGGATTTCCTTTACCGTTAGAATTCCTTCTTGAGCCATGCCTCCTCCTCCGGGGATTTCAAGCAGAAAATCTGCCAATGCTTTTCCTTTTACTTCTCCGCAGGCGATAATTGATGTCATGCTCGCCCAGCTCGATTGTCCATTTCGCAAGTCGTCCTGACGTTTCTGGCTTGAGCAATATTTGTTTGATCGGGTAGTTTGTTAGGACTTTAATCTGATGCGCCTGGAAATAACGTCTCAACCGCCGTGCAACATAGATGAGCGCGAGTACCAGTTTTTCTAGTGCGGGGTAATTGAGCTCGGGGCCTTGCAGCCCTCGGCTGACAAAGTACACTGGCTTTTGTTACCCTTCCCTTTCTACTGCTAACACGAATGATATGTCCTCGTTCGAGGTTAAAAGGTATACTTGCAATATCTCACCTGGAATAGGACTAGCCAGCGTGGGCAACCTCATCACCATCACCTGACATACCCTCAGGAGTGCAATCAGAACTGGAAAAAGCACAAAGCTCCTACAGATGGCGCCAAATGATGTGGCCTTGCTTCGATTCTTTCTCTAGCTCCACTGATGGGATCCGAATTGCTCCTACAAGATCATAGGAAAGAAGGGCCGTCAGGCATTTCTCGGGAGGAGGCTCCCGGAAAGACGCTCTGACGGTCAAGCCAGCTAGGGTTTAAAGTTTTATGCGTGTATATTGCTTTGAGAGAATTGCTTAACTTCCGAGATCGTGTGTGTACCCTTTTATACCTAGCGACCCTGTTCGTACGTACGAGATATGATCGCTTTGGGGGGACAAGGAAAGAGGCGCTGATTGGAGGATTGTGCGCCTCTTTTTGTCAGAGCGCTACCATTGGCTCCGGCGGTAATGCCCTGATCATTTTCCTTGTTTCCTAACCGTATCCGTTGTCTTGGTATTGGGAGAATCCCTGGCGGGCGTGAGCCTTTCGCCCGAGCGCCTGGTCTTTAAGGGTGCTTGTGGGATCTGAGCCCGCTGAGCATGTATTTTCGGGTGCGTCAGGCTCCTTGGCCGGATGCGATTTTTCTGTGCCAGCTTAGGCGCATTATCACTCTACTTTGAGAGGTAATCTATTCTCCCCCAATCATTCACCCTCATACTCTCATTTTCATCCCACTAACTTGACCATCGGAGCATCTTTCCAGGACCTCCTCTGGGAGAGCGGCTGAAGTTTCTTCCTTCTTTCTGACCTCTCAGGTTCTATTCTGTTGATCATCTCTCAGCAGCCAAGGTGGTTTGGAGCCAGGTCGCATCATGATGCGTTAGGAATTCCGAAGAAGACATCTGAGATTCAAAGTTTCTTGGGTCTTGCGGGGTATTATCGGAGATTTATTCAGGATTTCTCCAATATTGCAGTGCCTTTGACCCGCCTGACCAAGAAGAATGTGACCTTTCAGTGGGGTCCAGATCAACAGTTGGCCTTCGAGACTCTGAGGCAGAGATTGTGCGAGGCCCTGATTCTTGAATTACCTAAGGGATTGGACGATTTTGTGGTTTATTGCTACGCTTCTATTTCGAGATTGGGATCTATCCTTTTGCAGAGAGGGCATGTGTTTGCATACGCCTCAAGGCAGCTAAAGCCTCATGAGGTGAATTAACCGACTCATGATTTGGAATTAGGGGCGGTGGTGTTTGCCCTCAAAATCTGGAGGCACTACTCGTACAGGGTCTGATGCACTATCTACACTGATCATAAGAGCTTGAAGTATTTGATGGATCAACCGAACTTGAATATGGTAAGTATTTGACCTGGTTGTGTCTAAGCCTATAACTATATTTGGTAAGTATTTGACCTGGTTGTGCATGGTCTTTTTGGATTGCCTTCACCGAAGCAACATGATAGGATGATTTATGAATAAAGAGGTTATTATGATTTATTAATATGTTATATGAATAATATATTAATGGAGAAATCATATAGTTTAATTAACATTAGACAAGAATTTATTAAAAATTAATTATGTGGCTAAAAGAGATTAATTAAATAAAGGGGATTGGAACTGTCAATTGTGTGATAGTTGATTTGGGCTGTGAATCCTTTGGATTTAAGGGGTGGATGAAAATTAGAGAGCGAACCCGTCTAATTCCATCCAAGGCCTTTATTATGGAAGGTTCTTTGGACTGCTTAAGGCCTAAGCTATCCAATTAGGGTTTTGACTGAAACCCTAGCAGCACAAGTATAAATAGACCCCTTAGAGATCAGAAATCGGCTAACCTTACTTCTAAGAGTACCGGAGCCGACTTCAAGATCTTCCAACCTCTCTCCAAGATCACCCTCTTCCTTGTGGTGTTTGTAAGTCATTAGAGGAGTGACATTTGTGACTATATGCTCCAAGGACAAGAAGATTCAAGCTTTCAAGAAGAGGTAATCATCTAGATCTGTTTTGTTATGTTAATTTCGAATTATATACACTAGATATAGGGTTTGCAAGTCTTGAATGAATTTCATGTCCAATAAAGAAGCCTAGATCCAAGCATTAGGGTTTGCATGAGCATATAAGATGTTATTTTGTGTCAAACCCATCAGTGGTATCAGAGCCTCGATTGGCTTCTATTGTATTTGATGCCTTATGTTTCATTCTTGCTTGAAAATCGAGTTTTTGGGTCTTTTGCCTAGCAGAATCGGAGAGTCCCAATGTGGTCTTGACGAGTAGGATGAACTCAACGAGTCCAAAAGGGGACTCGGCGGGTTGGAGCGTCGAACGAAAGGATTTTCAGGATTTCTTGTTGTTTTTCTTAAGGGTAATTGCCAAAATCGTTTTTGACTAATAAAATCCGAATTTTATTGTTGTTATATGTTTAACCTTTCCAAAACAAAAGATAATTATCATTTATTTGAATAATAAATTCGTTATATGATAATATTTGATTATTTAAATCATTTGATGAATTATCTTGTGAATAAAATTGATTATGTCAAATCTAGATAATCATTAAATTAATTGTTTAATTTTAAATTATTTGCTATTTGATCCTTTGTGTTTTGAAAAGTTCAAAACTTTCCCTCAAGTTTTGAAATTTAAATTTTTTATTAAAAGTTTAATTTGAACTATTTAAATTTCAAACCCTAGAATTTACAATTTTAAAATTCTACCTTATACTTTATAATATATATATATATATATATATATATATATATATATATATATATATATATATATATATATATATATATATATATATATATCATGGTTGCAGAAATCGGGATTAATCGGCGATTAATCGTTAATTAATCGTTTGACGTTCTCCAACCGTTGAGGATTAGGGCATTAATCGGGTTTGGCGAGATTAATCGGCCTTGGCGGGATTAATCAGTCAACAAAATTCAAAAAGGTCGGAAAAAAAAAAGTCAAAACAAGGTCAAAAAAATTTGAAATTTTTTTTTTTAAAAAAATTTGAAATTAAAAAAACCAACTGTTTTTTTTACACCAAAAATTTCAAATTTTTAAATATTATACCAAAACGTTCATATTTTCGTATTTCTAAATTTTCAAATTACAATTTTTCTTATTTTCTAATTTTGAAGTACTTGTTTTTCTTAAGATATATTAAAATTTAATTAATTTTAATATTTTATTAATAACCTATGGTCTCCGATTAATCCTCAATTAATCTCCGCCAAGACCGATTAATCCTTTAACACCAGTCGACCGTCAAGCTACCGTCAAACGATTTTTACAACCTTGATATATATATATATATATATATATATATATATATATATATATATATATATATATATATATATATATATATATAACTTAAATGATACTCATACCGTTAGTAGGCCTCATTCACGAAGCCGATCTATAAGGGGGTATAAGGTTATAACCTATAAAATGATCGTTTAATGAGTGTCCACTCTCACCCACTTCTTTCTTGATGGGTGGAGGGTCGTTAGCCGAACGGGTAAGATAGGGCAACCCTTTCCTCATTAAAAGTATAATGAAATTATAAAAGGTAACTAAATGTTTTTCAAAAATTCCCAATCTTAGTTGCTTTAGGCAAAAGTGAATTGATGCAATTCAATAAAATTGCACTTTGTACTTGCTAAGACGTTAGTGGAGCATGTTATCGTGTGTGGTAAACCGGCACATCGAATAGGTGATTGTAACAATGAAGGCACCATGTACATTTGCATGGTTATTCACACCCGCTTTGTTATCCTCGGCATCCCAGTCACAAACTTGAGGTGCATATCGAGATTTAAACATCTCATTGAAAAGTTCAATGAATCTCAAGAGATCTCGGAGTTTTCAATACATTTAAAACTTAATCCTTTTTTCGTTTTTCATGGTGGAGAATTAGTGAATCGTCATTCACTTACCGTCAAATTATTTACTTGTTAGATTACGGCATCCCTCTTCTAATTTGTAAATAATGTTGTTGGATCCTAGCCCTAATTTCTCATTTGGGTGTTTAATTAGGGATTCATTTCTAATCAAACTTTGTTCTTCTTCCTTTTTAGACGTCGAACGTCAACGACAATGCTTCCGACTCGAATTCCTCCGGCTTGTTCTCTCTCATGAACTTGTGTGGGAGAGTGATATTTGACGGGTCCAATTTCAATGATTGGATCTGCAACATCTGAATGGTCATTCGTTACGAGGACAAAGAGTATGTCCTCAATAAGAAGCAAAAGGAAATCAATGCCAACACTGCCTCCGCTGAAGATATCGCAGCCTTTGAGGCCAATGAGTGTGATGCTACGAAGGTCCATTGCATCATACTGGAGGCTATGACTGCATAACTATAGAAGTCCTATGAGGACATGTACCCCTATGAAATGCATCAAGACTTGTTGGACCGGTACCACCAAAGCGCTAGGCAAGAAAGGTATGAGATCATCACTTCGATGATCACTAATAGAATGTGTAATGGAGAGTACCTTACCACCCATCTGAAAAAGATGCAGAGATATGTTGATCGCCTGCTAAAGTTGAATGTTAACTATGATGAAGAGATGGCAATTGACATCATCCTTCACGCCTTGCCTCCCTGTTACAACCAGTGCTGCATGACCTGCCACATGAATAAGTAAGAGGTCACTTTGAGCAAGCTTCAAGGCTTGCTAACGACTGCTGAGAGCAATCTCAAAGATAAGTATGTTGCATCAAATCCAACTCCTGCTGCTGCCCCTATCTTGGTAATTGGGCAAGGGAAGGGTAAGAAGAGGAAGGCTCCCTCAAAGAGCCACCACAAGGGAAAGTCCCAAGATGGTACCTCTTCTAGTGGAACTAAAGTTGGTTCTGCTAAACCTAACTCAAACCCCAAGGAGGCAGAGTGCCACCACTGCCACAAGATAGGGCATTGGAAACGAAGTTGCCCAGAAAATCTGCAAGCTATCAAGGATGGGAAGATCAAGCCATCCTACGCATGTATTTACACTATTAAATCTAATGATTCATCACATTCCATTTCTTGGGTACTTGATACAGGATGTGGTTTTCACATTTGTTTTGATTTGCAGGGCCTAAGAAGAGATAGGGATGTGGAGCATGGGAAGATAAATTTGATCATGGGGAACAGAAGATCGTCGCCTGTCACCAAGATTGGAGTTTACTCTTTAATGCTCAGTAGTGGATTAGGATTAGATTTAAATAATTGTTGCTATTCACCAGATATGGCAAGAAACATCATTTCATTTAGACAAGGTTTTACATATTCATTTGATAATGAAAAGGGTTCTATTAATGCTTATCTTAATGGTGTCTTTTATTTTGAAGCATTGCCTTGTAATGGAATATATGAAACTGTGATGGTTGTAGATAACTTAGGAAATGATGTGTTGTGTATTGATTCATCCAATGGTTTGGATAAAGCATGCTTGTGGCATTTTCGTCTTGGACATGTCAACAAGCAATGCATAGCCCAACTCCAAAAGGATGGAGTGTTGGAGTCATTCGACCTTAGGGACGATGACATGTGCGAGTATTGTTTACTTGGAAAGATGACCAAGTCACCCTTCACTGCCACTTGTGAAAGGGGTGAGGGTTTATTGGATCTCATACACACTAATGTGTGTAAGCCCTTTAGATCCACCGTAAGGGATGTGAGCCGCTTCTATGTGACTTTTACCGATGATTATAGCAGATATGGGTATATCTACTTAATCAGGCACAATTCAGAAACTTTTGAAAAGTGCAAAGAGTTTAAACAAGAAGTGGAGAATCAGTTGGGCAGGAAAATCAAGATGCTTCAATCCGATCGAGGTGGAGAGTATCTAAGTCTTAAATTCCACGACTACCTCAAGGAGTGCAAAATCATTTCGTAATTGACGCCACCTAGGACACCACAGTTGAATGGTGTGGCTGAGAGGCGTAATCGAACCTTGCTAGACATGGTTCGTTCCATGATGAGTCGTGTTTCACTACTTATCTCATTCTAGGGGCATGCCTTAGAGACTACCTCCCATATCGTTAACTTAGTCCCTACAAAGAAGGTTGCCAAAACACCTCATGATATGTGGACAGGGGAAGCTCCCTCATTGTCACATATCAAGGTTTGGGGTTGCGAGGATTTCGTAAGACAAGAGACTCACGACAAGCTCGAACCTCGTAGTAAGCGGTGTATTTTCATCGGCTACCCACAGAAGTCCTTTGGATATCTCTTCTATAGACCGAGTGACAATGTTGTCTTCGTCGCGAGGAGAGGGGTTTTCCATGAGTGAGAACTTATAAGCCAAGGAGACAGTGAGAGGAAAATCGATCTCAAAGAGATTCAAGATTCAAGTGATGAAGAAACCTCTAATGTTGGCGCTCAACCAGAGGAGGAAACTCCGGTTGAACCGATTAACGAGACCTTACCTCTTAGACATTCCGAAAGAGTTAGGGTTCAACCCCAGTTTTATGGTTTTCATATTACTACAGAAGGGGATAGGTTCATTAGTGATAGTACACTAGTGAATTTGGACGAACCTAACAGCTATAAGGAAGCCATGGTAGGCCCAAAGTCTGAGAAGTGGAAAGAGGCAATGGACAAAAAGATTCAGTCCATGTATGACAACCAAGTTTGGAATTTGCTTGACAATGTACCAGGTCGTAAGACGGTCGGGTGCGAACGGATCTTCAAGAAGAAGACTGACATGGATGGGAATGTGCACACCTATAAGGCGCGATTGGTCGCAAAAGGTTTCACCCAAACTCCCAGAGTTGACTATGGTGAAACCTTCTCACCAGTTGCGAAGATAAAATCTATTAGGGTGATGCTGGCCATTGCTGCATTTCATGACTATGAAATATGGCAGATGGATGTCAAAACCACTTTCCTTAATGGAAAGTTGGCTGAGGATGTTTACATGGATCAGCCAGAGGGTTTTGTCAATGTGAAGCATCCCGATAGAGTGTGCAAGAATGAGAAGTCCATTTATGGACTAAAACAAGCGTCTCCCAGATGGAATCTTTGTATTGATGAGAAAGTAAAAGAGTTTGGTTTTCTACGGAGCAAGGATGAATCATGTGTATATGTCAAATCCAGTGGGAGTATAGTAAGCTTCCTCGTATTATATGTCGATGACATATTGCTCATAGGAAACGACATCCCGACACTGCAGGAAGTTAAGTCCTGGCTCAAGAAGTGCTTCGCTATGAAGGACCTCGGAGAGGCTGCCTATATTCTGGGAATAAGGATAGTGAGAAACAGAAGTAAAAGACTAATAGGACTTAGTCATAATACTTACTTGGGCAAGGTACTAAAACGTTTTACTATGGAGAATTCTAAGAAGAGGGAGTTACCAATCCAAAGTAATTCCAAGTTGAGTAAGACTCAAAGTCCGAGTACCGAAGTCGAGATAGAAGAGATGATTTGAGTACCATACGCTTCCACAGTTGGCTCGATAATGTATGTTATAACTTGTACTCACCCTGATGTGGCCTTCTCTTTGAGCATGGTCAGCAGATATCAAGGGAACCCTGGCAAAGCGCATTGGACCACAGTCAAGAATATTCCTAAGTACCTTCGGAGGACCAAGGAATGGTTTCTAGTCCTCGGTGGGAGTGATGAAATAAGGGTGCGAGGGTACAGTAACGCCAGTTTTCAGACCGACAGGGATAACTACCGTTTGCAGTCGAGCTGGGTCTTTACCCTTAATGGAGGAGCAGTGACTTAGAAAATTTCCAAGCAGGAGACCGTAGCTGATTCAACGTGCGAATTAGATTACATTGTAGCGAGCGATGTGTCAAAGGAGGAAATATGGTTGAAGAACTTCATTGGAGACCTTGGAGTTGTGTAGGCCATACAGAAGCCTATGGAAATTTTCTGTGATAATAAAGGAGCGGTTGCCTTGACCAAGGAACCGAGGGATCATGGCAGATCTCGACATATCAACAGAAAATATCACTTTATTCGACATCGGGTGGAAGAAGAACTCCTCGTAGTGAAGAAGGTACCGTCGGAGCATAACCCAACAGATCCGCTTACGAAGGGACTGAGTAGGGTTAAGCACTTGCAGCACTCTAGAAGCATTGGGCTGAAGGACGATATTATTTTAGATTAGATAGTTTAGAAACGTGTAATAGATAAATTGTAATTGAAATTCGATGATTAAATAAATGGGTATTATTTATGAGTAAAGTTACCGTCTTATGTTAATTGTTTACCTATTGTTTCACTTTGTATGTTTTGACTCCCTAAATAATAAGATTATTCAAACGGTCCACAGTTATTCATATGTTGGAAATAGGTATGATTGAAGACTGTCATGAATTGGCGTGTAGATTGTCTAAAGTGTATTAGACATAGCAAAATTTTGCTACAATGTTCATGAGTGCTTATGAACTTGATTTGAGCATTGGAATAAACTCACGCTTGCTGGAATCACTTCATGAAATTTATCACGAGTGATCGCAAGACGGTAATATCATATGGTCTTAAAACCTAGATATATGGTTTGTTGTTGGCTGATTGGTTGTGCATTGATAATGCGTAAACGCATCAGTAACTTGATGTTATAAAATGCATCGTTGTGTATGATTTGATTAGTGGATAGTAAATGCATATAATTCGAAGTTTATATGTTCCTTTTATCCTAAGAGGATAAAAGCGATATCAGGGCCCCTCGATAATTTGGTTTTACTTATGTGTCGGGCCTGGTCAAGACTGAATTGATGTGTACAATTAAGTTCTATGTCAAAAAAATCTGAGATCGAGAAATAAACTGCTAGACAATAAGTACGACTATGTTCCATGTAATTATCCACACGATATCTAGAAAGGAGGACTATAGGATCCCTTATCTAAAGGACAGGTTACTGATAAGATCAGAGTTCGACAGCGTCTTTGAGAGCTACGATTGCTAATCGGATTGTATTTACATTTGTAGTTACTAGATTTATCTAAGTGGGAGACTGTTGGATTAGTGTCTAAGCCCGTAACTATATTTGATAAGTATTTGACCCGGTTGTGCATGGTCCTTTTTGGTTGCCTTCACTAAAGCAACATGATAGTATGTTTTATAAATAAAGAGGTTATTATGATTTATTAATATGTTATATGAATAATATATTAATGGAGAAATCATATAGTTGAATTAATATTAGACAATAATTGATTAAGAATTAATTATGTGGCTAAAAGAGATTAATTAAATAAAGGGGACTAGAACTGTTAATTGTGTGATAGTTGATTTGCGCTGTGAATCCTTTGGATTTAAGGGGTGGACGAAAATCAGAGTGGGAGCCCATCTAATTTTGTCAAAGGCCTTTATTTTGGAAGGTTCTTTGGACTGCTTAAGGCCTAACCTATCTAATTAGGGTTTTGACTGAAACCTTAGCAGCACAAGTATAAATAGACCCCTTAGAGATCAAAAATCAGCTAACCCTACTTCTAAGAGTACCAGAGCCGACTTCAAGAGCTTCCAACCTCTCTCCAAGATCACCCTCTTACTTATGGTGTTTGTAATCCATTAGAGGAGTGACATTTGTGACTCTAAGCTCCAAGGACAAGAAGATTCAAACTTTCAAGAAGAGGTAATCATCTAGATCTGTTTTGTTATGTTAATTTCGAATTATATACACTAGATCTAGGGTTTGCAAGTCTTGGATGAATTGAATATTCAATATAGAAGCCTAGATCCAAGCATTAGGGTTTGCATGAGCACATAGGATGTTATTTTGTGTCAAACCCATCTGTATCACCCCGGGAAGCCCGATGTGGTGGCTAATGCTTTGAGCCTTAAGGTGGTGTGCTCATCGATCTGATATGTTTGTTTGAGGATGACTGTTGCTTCACCCTTGATGGATTTGATCAAGGGGGCTCAGGTAAAAGGATTGAAAAAGGAAAATTGGAAGACTAAGCAGATTATAGGGAATATTCCTTTATTTGTTAGAGATAGTCGGGGGTTTTTGACCAAGTGTGGTAGGTTCTAGGTTCCCGCATCGCATCAAGTGGGGTAAGACAAACGATTTTGGAGGAGCCTCACAAATCAAAGTTTTCTATCCACCCAGGGGCCAGGAAGATGTACCGAGATTTGAGGTTGAGTTACTGGTGGCCCTGTCAGAAGAGGGAAGTTTCCTAGTTTGATGAGTGGTATTTGACTTGTAGGAAGGTCAAAGTCGAACACTAGAGACCCCATGGTAAGGTGCAGTCGTTACGCATCCCTATATGGAAATGGGAAGAGATTACTATTGACCTCATTACTAAATTACCCATGACGGTGTGAGGTGTCAATTCTATTTAGGTTATTGTGGACATGTTGACCAAGAGTGCACATTTTATTACGATTGTTGAGAGTATATCCACAGAAAATTTAGTGAATATCTATGTTCGGGAGGTGGTAGTCAGGCACGGGGTGTCGGTATTTATGGTCTTGGACCGCGATGTTCGTTTTACCTCCAGATTTTGGAGGAAGTTCCATGAGGAGTTAGGCACTCAATTGCATTTCAGATCGAGCGGACAATGCAGACGCTCGAGGATATGCTTAGGGCTTATGTGTTGCATTTTGGAAGGAGTTGTGATACTTACCTTCCACCGGCAGAGTTCACCTACAATAACAGTTATCATGCTAGTATTAATCAACCACCATTCGAGAAGTTGTATGGAAGGAGGTGTAGGACCTCAGTTTGTTTGTGAGAGGTCAGACATCGGGTCATGGGAAGCACTGAGGTAGTGCTTAAGACCACTAAGTTGATTCAGTAGGTACGTGACAGACTGCAGGTCACGTAGGTCCGTTAGAAGAGTTATGTTGATCGACGCCGTTCAGATCTCAAGTTTTAGGTGGGAGACTTTGTGTTGCTGAAGGTGTCATCTTGGAAATGTGTCATCCGATTTCGTAAGTGGGCAAGCCGGGTATCCGATTTATTGGTCCATTCAGGATTTATGCCCGTGTTGGCAGGGTTGCATACCGGCTGGATCTTCCTGATGAGATCAGTCAAATCCATAACACTTTTCATGTATCTCAGTTACGGAAATATGTAGCTGATGATTCTATAGTGATCTCGCTAGATGATATTCAGATGGATGAGTGTCTGAATTATGTGTAGAAGCCCATTGCGATTCTTGATAAGAAGACTAAAACTCTGCGTAATAAGGTGGTGAATTTGGTGAAGGTGCAATGGCAACACAGAAGAGGCTTCGGGTGGACGTGGGAACCAGAGGACGAGATGAGGGAGCACTACCTTGATTTATTCGTGGCAGCAAACTTCGAGGACGAAGTCTAATTCAAGTGGGGGAGAGTTGTAACACTTGGATTCAGGTATGTTATCTTTAGTCCGTGGATAATTTTTTATTTTGCAAGAGTTCCTTTGTACGTTGGGCGTACATATATGTACACTTAGCATACATGGGTGGAGGGATCACGGACTTGAACCACGTATGCAGGGCGTACAAAGATGTACGCGGGGCGTACATGGCCAAAAGCAAAACCCTAATTTTCCAGGCATGAGACCTATTTAAGTTCATTTATGACCTTTGGACCTTCTCCATTATCAGCCTCCACACCTCTAAATGTTCCTAAAACCCTAGTTTGATTTGGAGTGTGATCTTTGAGCTTGAAAGTGACTTTATGGCCCTTTTGGTGTGTTTGCAAGAAGAAGAACTTGGTGGGAAAGCCTTGGACATGGTTGAGGTTCAAGACCCTGTATCCACATCATCTTAAGAGGCTGTTGGAGGTAAAAAGCTCCTACCTAGTTAATCCTTTTGATACTTAGAGTTATTGTTTGCTTATAAGCTCATTTTTTTCCATGTATTCTCTTTTGTGAGTTTGAGCAACTCCAGAAGCTTGTAGTGCTATATCTTAGTCCCTTTGGTCTGTTAAAGGCATAAAAATGCTATCTTGATGGTTGTTATGGCACCATGCATGAGTATAGGTCCTTAAAGTAAATCTTAATGGACAAAATGGGATGTCGGGCTCCCATAAGGCATGCAAAGGCATAAAATTTCCAACTTTATGCCGTAGGACCCCTTAAATGACCAAGATCTGGAAGTTGATGAAGTAACTGTATGGATCAAGCACTTAATGGCTAAATATGCTTAACAGTTTATCATGTTGGGCGTACTATGATGTACGTTGCGCGTACTGCCTGAAGACCAAGTACACTAAGCATACTGATGATCACACTACGCATACGCCCAATGGGCTGTTGGACAAGTTTTGGACTTTTGGGACTTTTGGGCCTCGGCCTTTTTAGGATAGGTGGGCCTAATTTTCTATTGTGGGCCTTATGTGACATGGTTTGGGCCTTTTGGGCCATGAATCTCGTTATTGTGGATGGGCCAAATATAGTTAGGCCCATTATGGGATAGGCGAAATGGAGCATATTCTAGGAGTTGGGCTTGGGGTTTGTCCCATGTCTTGAGTCTGTGACCTAATTCTAATTATGGTAATTTATGTATATTCATTGCGGAATGATGGTTGTCTACGTGTTTGTTTGACTGAAAGAGATCGGGGTAGCCCCGTAGCACTTGTATGGAAGACCATGGCATGCAAGACAATGGCAGTAACCCATGTCACTTGGATGTCAGACCATGGGGGTAGCCCATGCACTCATATGTATGTTGTGTGGTATTTTGAGATTTTATGTTATGTAGTATTTGGGAAACTCACTAAGCTTTTGCTTACAATTTGTATTGTGGTTTTTGATACTTCCGGTACTAAAGTGAAAGGCCCAGCTTGATGGCGCAACATTCACGCCCTACTGTTTTCCACACTTATTGATATTGTTACTCTTATAATGAAACATGTTTACTCTGTAATGGATTTTGGAAACAATTTATGACTATAATCTCCTATTTGAAAATGAAAATTTTTATCCGTTTTTTGGGCTTATATATATATATATATATATATATATATATATATATATATATATATATATATATATATATATATATATAGGGAAGAGTTATTTGGAAAACAAAAAAACCCTAAAAATCATAAAAATGCATAAAAAAATACCAAGACATCACAAAACTTTTTTTGAATTTTTTGATCAAAAAATCGCAGCATTTTTTACAATTTCGCTAAAAAAAATCAAATTTTTTTGTAAAAAAAAAGATTAAATTTTTTTAGCGATTTTGACCTAAAGGTTGTGATTTTTTGATAAAAAAAATTCAAAAAAAAAGTTTTGTGATCTCTAAGTATTTTTTTATGCATTTTAATGATTTTAGGGTTTTTTGTTTTATATATATATATATATATATATATATATATATATATATATATATATATATATATATATATAATAATTTTCTTTTGCATTTTTTTGGCGAACCAAAAAGATGAATCATTAAATGAATAAAAAATAGCATAATTCACAAAAATAAAATCCAGAAAAAAGATCTCGATAATTTATTTTTGCGATGATTTTTTATTATTCACAATAATTGTCATAAAAATAAATTTTTGCTTAATTTACTGAAAAATGAATAGTAAAAGGGTTTTTTTGAAAAAAATATCTTATGAATCATTTTAATTTTTTTTCATCTTATGATTCATTTTGTTGGATCGTTAAAAAAATATGCATATAAAAAATTCTTACATTCTTACCAAAAATTACTTCTTATTTGATCCGTATTATATATATATATATATATATATATATATATATATATATATATATATATATATATGTGTGTGTGTGTGTGTGTGTGGGGGGGGGGGGGGGGGGTTGGATCCATTGGATCACAAACTCTTTTAGGATAATTAAGATCGTTTTTTCAACATTTGTTTTAAAGTTTATCTTATATCGAAAAAAAAATAAATCAAAATATGTATATTCCTCATTGTTTTAACCTCTTTCCAAATTGATATTTGAAAAAAAAATCCATAACATGTGCAACATGCGTACATCATTTGGAAAAACGTTTTTAGAGTTTATCATCTATTGAAACAAATAACTAAAATATGTAAATTTATCATTTTTAACCTCTACCCAGAGTGATATTCGATTTTTTTTAATATAATGTAAAATATGCACCATATGCACATTACTATAAAGAAGTTTGTTTTGAATTTTTTTTCAACAAATCACCTTTTATAGCAGCATCTGTCACACCCCCGAACCAGATGGTGGAAACGTCTGGGGCTTGAGCGTGACTTCATTATTGTAGTATTATCACATAGTATATAATTGAAATATAACAGCATCATCATCACACATGTAATATAACAACATACATTGTTTACATCGAGTATTGTGTTTGAATATTACATGCCAAAATAGTCAGAGTATGATGAAACAAAATATCCATTAGTTTGTTCCGCTCAACCCGCTTCAACGGTTTCTGAGAATACAAGTTAATTTGAAAAGGTCAACATAAAAATGTTGGTGAGTTCATAAGCATGTTTGTGAAAATGATTTGTATAACTTTGTAATTACCAGAAAATCCTATATTTTCTGAAAACAAATTTAGTAAGTTTGTATTCGATCTTATATTAATGCATGTGTGCTAATGTTTATTAGAATGTATAAAGATAATGTAGAAAACGAAAAGAGAGTGTAAAGAGAATGTAAAGAGAATGTCCCCAGACAACCCGATGTTGTCTGTAAAAGAGAATGTTGCCATACCAACCCCCGAGGTTGAGTACCAGTGCGAGTATGTTCCTGATTAATCCCAAGAGAAAAGAGAATGGTCTCCCATAAATTTTAATCTTAATTCCTCTAAGTGAGCCGTTACAACCATACTTGATAATGACAATTTTGCCTGTCTTGACGTCTGAAAAACGCCGACTTGTTTAAGGTAACGTTTGTCACCCTAGACTGGACTAGTCTAACTGTATCGAACAGCTCAGGTGTGGGGCGTCACCCCTGTATAAATCTATACACAAACGCACGCTCTCCCTCCAAGAGACTATGGTTATAACTACAGGCTACGATCGTACACTCAATAGGTGTCAACCGACAAGACTCACTAGATCCTTAATCGAATTTACGCGAAGAAAAACGTATAAAACTCATTCCAGGCCCAATGAACCATGTAAGTGAGCCACTAAGGCACCGCTAAACATGTAAGTCATTTCAAGGTCCAATAGGAATGTGATTATATAAAATGAGCCCGAAATATATGTAAAAGAACAACTAAAGCCCATTTCACATGTAAGGTATTTACTAGCCCAAATAGCACGCAAATAGTATCCAAGGTCCGTCGCGCATGTTAATGGGTCAATAAGGCCCAATAAACATATAAATAGTATTCATAACCTATCAAACATATTAATTGGCCACTAAAGCCCAATAACATGAAAATAGAAAAATTAGTCTGTTCATTATTGTATTGCTAGTTTTAGCTCAATTATTTACTACAATTATGTAAAAGGTCCACTTTTGTAAAAATGACACTTTTGGCCCATTAAGCCAAAAATGTACACTTAAGGCCCAGTTTTAGTAAAAATAACATTTTAGTCCCCATTTGGTTTAAAACTTTTATTTATGGCTAGTTTTTGGTAAAAATGACATTTTTAACCCATTATTGTCAAAAATATCATTTTTGGCTTGATTTTTGTGAAAACACACATTTTTCTGGTTTTTGACTTTTCTGACCCGGTTGTTGGAAAATTTGTAGAAAAATCGTCGTAAGTCGAAACTTGAATCCGTAAACTCTAGAAGTTTGTAAATTTTGTCTATTTTTTCACAATTTTTATCATAATTTTCAATGGCCTCAAACAAGTGGGAAATTTCTCACCATCACACGCTGGTCTGGGATTATTTCAAATATGATAGGCAGTTTTGTAAAATTCGCCAAAAATTATAGAAAAATCGTATGAAAATGTGAGAGTAGTCATTTTAAATGTATAAACCTGAAGTTTTTTTTGCATATAAAACAATTTTGAAAAATATTATCATTAAGGTGATCAAAACAGTCCAAGATTAGACTAAAACTTTTCTGTCAAAAGCTGATTTTGAGTTTAAGTTTATCCATGTTTGTACCCAACACTTGTTTTTGCTATTTTGAGTGTATAAATCCCAGATCTACAAGTTTACATGTATTATATGTGATAACAAATACTTTTCTCAAGGTTTTTATGAAGATCCAAGTGATAAACTTCATGTTCTTAACATATTTTTAGATTTATAAAGTAAACAACACATAATCACCAAATAATTCATGAAAACACACATAGTCATGCATATACACATAGATCTACACAAAAAAACTTGTATTCTCCCCCAAAACCAAGTAAAAATAAAAAATACGGGGGTATGAACTCACTTGGCTTTGAAGTTTCGGTTTTGATGAAGAATAAGGTGAAGATCTTGGCCCTAGCAAGTTCCTTGATGTGGTTTTCGAACTCTATAAAGTTCAAGAGCATAGATCATGAAATGTTATGATTTAAGAAGAGATTTTTGAAGAAATCAAGAAGTTAAACCATAGATCCAAGTAAGTACTTACCAAAGATGATGATCTAGATGAAAATCCTCTTGAAACTACACACCAAAACTCAAAAATTTAGAATAAGAAGGAGGAGTTCTTTTGATAGAGTTTTGAAGCTGTTTGAATGAAAAATGGAGGTGATATGGTGGGGGATTTGGTAGAGATTAATAAGAGAAGAGAGAGAGAGAGAGAGAGAGAGAGAGAGAGAGAGAGAGAGATATGGTGAGGTGATGTTTGCATGGAAGACCACCATGCAAACATGAGGTGTCCAATGTACAAATTTCCTCATTTTCGCTTTTTTTGTCTAATAAGCTTAATGGATAATGGGTAATGGGCTGAAAATTTGGGCTTAAGAGAGATGAGGATTAATTGATTTGGCCCATTATTAGTCTTTTTCGAATTTACGAATTTTAATAATATTTTTCAGGCCATTGGTCCCTTATTAAGGGTCTCGGCCCAATGAAGCCCAATGAAGGGGTTTACGACCCATTAGAAATAAGAAGGATCGTCCTAGGCCCACATGGCCCAATATGCTAAAGTTTTACAAGTTCGGGTCTAATTAGAGCCCAATTAGGGTTTCTAGATCAAAGATAGCCAAGTTGAAGGTTTATTGGTCCATTAGGCCCAATAAAAGAACCCTAGCTCATATTAGACTGGAACCGGGATTTCTAGGGTTTTCAACACCTTATTGGCTATAAGAAATATATTGAGTGATCATCGATTATGATATTCATTTAGAGTACAAGTTATTACACTAGATGAATGTTTACATGAGAATAGAATTTCCTAGCTAAAATGCTAGTTGTGACATCATCCCCCCGTTAGAGGGAATTTCCTCCCGAAATTCTTTTGAAAGATGGACATAAGAATGAGAGAATAGGTGAGGGTACTTCTGCTTCATCTGGTCTTTGCGTTCCCATGTGAATTCCGGTCCATGCTCAGCGTTCCATCGAACCTTCACAATCGGAATGCGACTCTGCTTCATACGCTTCACTTCCCTATCCAATATCTCGACTGGTTCTTCAACGAACAGGAGCTTCTCGTTTATTTCGATCTTTTCCAAAGGAATGACAAGAGTTTCATCTAATAGACACTTTTTCAAATTCGAGACGTTAAACACGGGGTGTACATTATTGAGCTCCAAAGGCAGCTGCAACTTATAGGCTACCGGACCAATTCGGTCAAGGATCTCGAACGGTCCAATGCATCACGGGTTCAGCTTTCCCCGTTTCCCAAGGCGGATCATTCCTTTCTATGGAGAGACCTTCAATAGTACCCGATTTTCGACCTGAAAATTCCAGAGGCTTTCACCGTTTGTCAGCATAGCTCTTCTGTCAGTCTCGTGATGCTTGAAGTCGGGCTCTAATTCGGATTATCTTTTATGTTGTTTCATGAATGATTTATGGCCCTGTGAGAGTGCTAGCTGGTGATTTCCCTTTTTTCTAGTTGGGTGTCTCCCACCTCATCCCAACATAGAGGCGATCAGCGTTTGCAACCATATAATGCCTCAAAAGGAGCAACATTGATACTCGTGTGATAACTGTTGTTGTATGAGAATTCAACCAAACAAAAGTGAGTATCCCTCGACTTGCTGAAGCCAATCACACAAGATCAAAGCATGTCTTCGTGTGTTTGGGTGGGCCGTTCACTTTAGCTATCAGTTTGAGGGTGGTGAGCAGTGCTCATGTCTAGTTATGTTCCCATTGTCTTCTGAAGTGATGGCCAAAATCTTGAAGTAAATCTACTATCCCGATCCGAGGTTATAGACACTGGCACTCCAAGGAGGCTCACGATCTCTATAGATCCGTGTTAATCTTTCCATCTTGTACGATTCTTGTGACAACCCGAAATTTCCATTATGTACAAACTATATCACTTCAATAGAAGTTATAGCAGTCACAGTTAATTTTCAGAATTTTTCGTGTAAGTTTGAGTAATTCAAGATTTACACTTCAGGAGATATCAGGAGGATGGATGCACTAGGGTTTAGTGCAACACTGTTATTCCAACACTCTGTTATATGAGAAATCATTTCAGGAATAAAAATATTTTCTGCCAAAATATCTCAGGACTATAAATAGAATTTTGAACCAAATTCATTCATTATTCGCATTTCCAACTAGAGAAAAGCCATTTTCTCTCTCACGGATCTTCAGGTGTTTATCCCAAATCGTGAGTACCTCTCTCTAGTAGTGTTATATAGCTTAAAATGTGTTCATAACATAGATTACATAGCTAAATCACTAGATTTAGGAGTTTACTACCCAAGGTGTTCTTGGGCGGTAAACTCCCGTAACAAAGCCTAGACCTTCCCTTGTGATATGCTACTACCTTGGACACATATAAAAGTGTATTAGGGACAAGAAAACAACCAAGAAACACAAACACATGGGAGTTCACGGCCCAAGATGATCTTGGACCGTGAACTCCAATAACTTGGATAAAAGGGTGCTTTTAAGGCACCTAAAGCTTTGGACATTTACTAGGAATTGTTCCCACTTAAATCAAGGACCAAAACACATCAAAATCACCTTCCAAAGTGATTTTACGGCCATGACATGGTTCTTGGGCCGTAAACATGAATGAAGGGCACCAAAGTGTGCCTAATGCCTTCATATGCTTTCGGTAAAAGTCTAGAACCTATCCTACATATGCAAGAGACTTGAAAGCAAAAAAAACACCATTCCAAAGGAGTTTACAGCCATAAACTCCAAAGGAAATGGCCTTGGGGCCGTAAACTCCTCTAAGGAGTGTTTCTAGGCCTTAAACCCTTCCAAGGATTTAACCACCAAGTTGGAATAATTCTAGGAATCATTTAGAACTTCAAAACACAAAACACCACCAAGGTTGGGAGTTTAAGGCCATAAACTCAAGACTTTACAACCGTAAACTCCATGTGTGATGCTATATGGAGAGTAAACTCATATATGGGGTCCTTTGGAACCCTAAACCCAAGTACCTTGTCCCACAATAGCTTAGATGCAATCCTTAGGGCTTAAAACACTTATATAAAGTGTTTATTATGTTCTAGGATGTCTTAACATTATCAATTAGTAACTTAAGACTAATTGAGTGCATATATGTGTGATTATATGTTCATTAGGATCGTAGTGTGTGTACAAGTCCTCACTTGACACCTAACAATCCTACACCGTCCAGTTCATCCAAATCACCATCTACAGGTGAGTTCATACCCCTAATCAATGTTTAAATGATTTTAAATTCTTTAATGGGGTGAATACAAGTAGAAAATAGCATGTTATTAAATCATCTATATGTATTCTATAAATGTGTTTTCGTTCAACAGATTTCACATACTACAAAATGTGATGCATGAAATGGTTTTCTATCTTTAAATACATTGTTATAAAACGTATTACTTTTGAAATGTTTATCAAAATGACATCAAGTCACTTTTATATTATTCAAAGCTCTTAGATATCTTGCAAAACCATTACGTCTACCTTCTTGAACAAACAATTACCTTTCAGTTAATTATCATAGGGATAGTTAGAAGATACAAAACAATCTTCCTATTACAAGGAATCATACAAGAGTCAGTTCATTCATGAGTCTATACCAGTACATTACATGATACATGAGTACATTTATCTAGGATTACATGATACATGAGTACATTTACCTAAGATTACATGATACATGAGTACGTTTACATAACTACATTTATCTGAATACGCTTATATGAATACCATACATGAGTACTGTTACATAGATATATTATCTTGTATTCACTTACCTGGATACTTGTATCTCAACTTGTGAGGATGATTTATTAGTATTTTCTGTATAAATTATCTTTCTTATTCTGGTTCAATGGGATATCTCGGCGGGACTAACCATTCCGAATCCCATCTAATTAACACCAGTGGTAGATGACCGTCTACGGAGGTCTAAGGTTATCACTTATATTAGGAAGATTTATTCGTACCTTCTGTGTAAATTTTCCTGCCTATCCCTATTCGATGGGATGTCTAGACGGGACTAACCATTTCGGAACCCAGTTGTTAGCAACACTGGGTGATGAACATCTACGGATGTCTAAGGTTATCTCTTATAATAGATAGATTGATATCGGAACTAACCATTCCTCCATCCTGCTGTTGCAACAGAGGATGAGATGAAAATCTTCGGATGATCATTAGGTTACCGCTTGTATTAGGAGTCGGCTACGGGACTAACCCTTCCTCCAACCTGTTGCTGCTACAGAGGACAATTGGACCATCTTCGGAGGTTCATTAGGTTATTCATATCGCTTATTTCGATGGCGTGTTAGTCTTGGTATCCAGGGATAACACTTACGTGGTTATATTTTTCCTATTTACTTTATTTTGTGATATATTCACATAAACGATGAGTTAGACTAATTACTGTTAGTAGTAGTCAAAAAGAAGGAAAAACTATCATTTTACTTACAAAACATTCGGGTCTTGGTAGAAGACTACATTATCATAACAAAACATTCGGGTCTTGGTAGAAGACTACATTATCATAACAGAACATTCGGGTCTTGGTAGAAGACTACATTGTCATAACAAAACATTCGGGTCTTGGTAGAAGACTACATCTCAAACTAATAGAAAATAAGGGATTTTCTAGGGCTTTTCATACTTATATCAACATTTTCATTTAAAGGTTTACATGACTTTTAAAACAGCTTTTAGTAAGCAAGACAATGACACTTAAATACTTATGAATTCACCAGCTTTAAAGTTGATACTCTCTTTCAAAATAACTTGTATTCTCAGGTCATCAGTAGACAGGTACGGTGGCCAGGTTTTGAGAAGACAGAGCAGACAAGTCTCGTCTTTTATTTTGATTATATATTTTTGGTGTCTTATTACAATGAAAGAACACACATGTATTAAAACTTTACTTATAATGCAATGGATGATGTTGTTGCTTGTTTACTATTTTACACTGTTGTGATATTGTACATGACGTCCTCCACCCCTGAATGTTTCCGCTGTTCGTTGATTTGGGGTGTGACAGATTGGTATCAGAGCAATGTTTATAGTGAATATAGTATATCAACCCATAAAAGATATACTAACTATAAATACATGGGGATTAAAACACTCTGTCTAAGAGTTATACTTTTAAATAATAAAATATTTAAGTAAGTATACGTGCCTGCATTCATACTAAAATCAGTGTCACAATGACAAGAACAAAAGTATTACGATTGTTGAATATCACAAGTAAGCCTGGGGATATATGGTCAGTCTTGGGAATGGCATAGCCTGATCAACTATGCTGGTCCGAGGAGTGATTAACATATGCTCAAGAATGGTTGTGATGTGGCAACAAGTCTAAAAACTTACCAACACAACCATAAAGAAATACCATAGGGGTATTTGGTCTTACTGTAATTATCTTTGTTAGTTCGTCTATTTAGCTATTTCTTATATCCCTTTTCTCGTGTAGATTTTAATGGCTGGATTTCACCATGGCGATCTGTACTTCCCGAACCAAGGCAATGCTGGTTGGCTAGAGGCAGAACCAGAAGATGATCACCCAATCCCTTTGGATGATCACCACGCTGAGGGTTTTTCCGATAGTTCTGACTCGGAGCCTGAAGTCAACAACCTACCCCCAGCTGCTCAAAACCCAAAACTAAACCCCCGTCCCGCGTTTCAAGGACCCACACCTCTGTGGGACACTAACTTGACTAGATGGAGTCAGGAACAAGGTCAGTCCATTCCCTACAATGGAGATCAAAGTTTCTACAACCTCACTGAAGGACGTTCTGCTGACAGGGTCCTACCCATCATGGTTCGTAGAATTTCCAAAAACACGATACTGGGTCAAGCAACTATTGACCGGGTCGTGGAGATTGAAGCCAACTCTGGCGTTAACACTGTCCACATTCGCCAACTAGAGTCTGCTCATGAAAGGACTCTGGTCCGCAATGCAAATCTGCAGAGGGAACTTGCTGAAACTCAAGCTGAAGTTAGGGAACTTCGAGCTTAGCAAGTGAGAGCTGACAGGCGTATGAGGGACATGGAACATCTACTGTCGGGATCCAGAACTCATGCTAGCAGTTCTCGTCACCGATAGAATCTCATCGACTTATCTTTTGGATATAACCTAGTTTATGTAAAACTTTGGTCTAATTTCCTATCTTTATAAATCTTAGACCTGTTAGGTCTTGATCTAGTCTTAATTCTGTCAAAATTTTCCATCTTGGTTGATGTAAGGCCTACTTATAGGCCAATTCTTCCCGAACTTGTTACATCTGTGATTCCAGTATTATTGACAGATATCTAATCTTATGGAAATTATTATCCAAACGCTGTCATCTGCATTTAGTCATTCTATTCATTCTGTTGTTGGACTATGGGGAGTTAGTCCATGAGACACATTCATTAATCATTTATTCTTATCCATGTCGTCATCTTTTTAACGTATAGTTAAAGATGCCGCCACTTAGAAATACAAGGCATAACCCAAACAACGAAACACCGATACCACCACCTCCACCTCCACCACCACCTGAACCTCTTCAACCACCTAATCCTTTCGATGCCAACATGTTCCAGGCAGCTTTCACAGCAGTAGTTGCGACTTCTGTGTCAGCAATCAACGCTCCTGTCCCTAGTGGATCGGGAACAAGTGCACCTCCCTCGAACCACGGCGAAAGCCATGGACACCCTCGGGGATGCACCTACAAGGACTTCACGAACGCCAAACCCCGCAGCTTCAATGGAACTGGGGGTGTTATGGTGTTGAGACAATGGATTGAAAAGATGGAATCCGTCTTTGAAATCTGTGCTTGCCAGGAGGGCAACAAGGTCAAGTTTGCAGCTTGTACCTTCTCTGACAGAGCACTAACATGGTGGAACACCCATGTTAACTATCTGACTTTGGTGGTGGCATATTCCATCAGCTGGGAAAAGTTGAAAGACATGCTGATGAAAGAATACTGTCCTCGAGGTGAAGTACAAAAACTCGAGCAGGAATTCTGGGGTCTTCAAATGGTGGGATCCGACATCATAACCTACACAAACAGGTTCTGTGATCTGGCAAACCTATGCCCTGATATGGTTGCTCTTGAGAGCAAAAAGATAGAGAGAGATATCTGGGGACTGTCGCCCCAGATCCAGTCAAGTGTGATCGCTTCCAGGCCTATTACCTTTGATAGCGCCAAGGAACTGGCACAATCTCTCATCGATCACCGAAAACCTCAGAACCCAACTATCCCTACACCCGTACCACAAAAGTCCAACCTCGACCACCACAAGAAGGGGTGGAATAAGAGGAAAAGAGGGGCTTCGCAAGGATCCTCCAATAAACAACAACTTGTGGCGATTAATGCTGCCACAGTGACTCCTGTTGTCCCTGTGAACCCCTTACCAGCAAAAACTTATGCTGGGTCTCTCCCGAAGTGCAACAAATGCAGCTTCCACCGCCGCAGACCTTGCAGGGAGATGCAATGCACTAACTGCAACAGGAAGGGGCACACAGCCCGTTTCTGCCAAACTGCAACAGCTCAGGTCGCCCAGGTTCCTAACGCCGGTATGGGCCAAACTTGCTACGGTTGTGGCGAAGTGGGCCACTACAAGAGGAACTGCCCTAAAGCGGTGATGGCTGGAGGGGTAGGAAGAGTTATGGCCCTAGGCCACGGGGAAGCGGTAGCTGATCCTATGATAGTTACTGGTACGTTTCTCCTCGATAACTCATATGCTTGCATACTTTTCGATAGTGGAGCAGAGAAAAGTTTTGTAAGCCACAAATTCGCACACCTACTTAAACAAAAACCTTGTGCTTTAGATAATTCATTCACGGTAGAAATGGCTAACGGGAAAACGGAGAGTACTAACTGCATATATGTAGGTTGTACCTTAACTTTAGATAGCCATACTTTCAAGATAGACCTCATGCCAGTCCAAATTAAATGTTTCGACGTTATCATCGGCATGGATTGGTTGAGTCTTCTTCGCGCGACATCATGTGCTTTGAAAAAGCAGTTCGTCTTAACCTTCCTAACAACGAAACCTTAATTATATACGGCGACAAACCGAGTACGAGCCTTCGCATCATTTCGTGCATTCAAGCCCGAAAGTGCTTGCGAAAGGAACATCATGCATTTCTCGCACACGTCGTCGATACAAGTCAAGAAATGAAAGACATTCAGAACATCCCAGAAGTACGCGACTTTCCCGACATCTTCCCAGAAGAACTTCCCGATTTACCACCGCAACGCCAAGTCGAGTTCAGAATCGACTTAGTGCCAGGAGCTACCCCAGTAGCCAAATCTCCTTATCATCTGGCACCGGCCGAGATGCAGGAACTTTCTAGTCAACTTAACGAACTTCTCAAGAAGGGATTCATTAGACCAAGCTTCTCACCATGGGGAGCACCGGTCTTGTTCGTCAAAAAGAAAGATGGATCGTTTCGCATGTGCATCGACTATAGAGAACTCAACAAACTTACCATTAAAAATTGTTATCCCTTGCCCCGCATTGACGATTTATTTGATCAACTTCAAGGAGCCAACTACTTCTCGAAGATAGATCTGCGATCCGGATATCACCAACTACGAGTGTTAGAGGAGGATGTTCCCAAGATAGCCTTCCGAAATCGTTATGGGCACTACGACTTTGTAATGAAGCCATTTGGATTAACTAATGCACCCGCAATATTCATGGATCTGATGAATAGGGTGTGTCGTCCATACTTGGATCAGTTCGTCATCGTCTTCATCGATGACATACTCATCTACTCTCGAAGTAAGGAGGAGCATAGTCAACATCTCCGTAGAGTCTTAGAAACATTGCGTGCGGAGAAGCTCTATGAGAAGTTCTCCAAGTGCGAATTTTGGATTCGGCGAGTCGAATTTTTGGGCCATGTTGTTAGCGAAGAAGGAATACATGTGGACCCTTCCAAAATTAAGGCCATCGAGAACTGGTCAGCACCGAAGACACCTACAGAAATTCGTCAATTTCTAGGTCTCGCTGGCTACTATCGCAGGTTCATTCAGAACTTCTCCAGCATAGCGAAACCTCTGACAACCCTGACCCAGAAAGGCGTGGCCTTTGACTGGGAAGAGAAGCAGGAAATAGCGTTCCAAACGCTCAAACGAGCCTTGTGCACTGCCCCGATACTATCCCTCCCCGAAGGGATAGAAGACTTCATTGTCTATTGCGATGCATCTAATCAAGGACTCGGATGTGTTCTAATGCAGCGAGGTAAGGTCATAGCCTATGCCTCGAGACAGCTAAAGACACATGAGGTTAACTACACCACCCACGATCTTGAGCTAGGAGCAGTTGTGTTTGCTCTGAAGATCTGGCGACATTACCTATATGGTACAAAAAGCACGATCTTTACAGAACATAAGAGTCTACAACACATTTTCGACCAGAAAAAGCTCAACATGAAACAACGACGGTGGGTAGAGCTACTCAGTGATTACGAGTGCGATATTCGTTATCATCCGGGTAAAGCCAATGTAGTAGCCGACGCCCTAAGTCGGAAAGAATATTCTAGTCGAAGGGTCAAATCTTTGACTCTAACTATCCATTCACACTTGTCCACGCAAATAAAGGAGGCTCAGCTCGATGCTTTGAAACCTGCAAACGTGGTTGGTGAATCCCTTAGAGGTATGGATAAGAACTTATAAGTCAAGGGTGGCGGAGCCTTATACCTCATGGATCGGATCTGGACACCGAAACATGGTGGCTTCAGAGACTTGGTCATGACCGAAGCTCACAACACTCGTTATTCCGTCCACCCAGGTTCAGATAAGATGCATATGGATCTTAAAAAGTTATACTTGTGGCCTAACATGAAAGCAGATATTGCTACCTTCGTAAGTAAGTGCCTTACTTGCGTGAAGGTGAAAGTCGAATACCAGAAGCCCTCAGGTCTCCTACAGCAACCGGAGATACCAGAATGGAAGTGGGAGCGGATCACTATGGACTTCATAACCAAGTTGCCCAAGTCGACGGGTGGACTTGATTCCATATGGGTCATCGTCGATAGACTCACCAAGTCTGCACACTTCCTGCCGATCAAAGAAACAGACAAGATGGAGAAACTTAGCAAAACTTACATTAGGGAGATTGTAAGGCTGCACGGTGTTCCTTTATCTATCATCTCGGACAGAGATAGTAGATTCACTTCGAGGTTCTGGCAGTCATTACAAAGTTCCCTAGGAACTAGGCTGGACATGAGTATAGCCTACCACCCACAGACCGACGGGCAAAGTGAGAGAACTATCCAAACCTTAGAAGATATGTTGCGTACCTGTGTGATTGACTTTGGAAAAGCTTGGGATACCCATTTACCCCTCGTTAACTTTTCCTACAACAACAGTTATCACACGAGCATAAAGGCAGCTCCATTCGAGGCCCTTTATGGCCGAAAGTGCAGATCCCCTCTGTGCTGGGCTGAGGTGGGTGATACCCAGTTAGCTAAGGGACGAGTTCCCGAGAGCACTCTCACGGGTCCGGAGATCATTCGGGAAACGACAGAGAAGATCGTTCAAATTCGTGAACGGTTGAAAGCCTCTAGAGACCGACAGAAAAGCTACGTTGACAAGCGAAGGAAACCATTGGAATTCCAGGTGGGCGACCGAATCCTACTGAAGGTCTCACCCTGGAAGGGCTTGATACGCTTTGGAAAGCGTGGGAAACTCAATCCAAGATACATAGGGCCTTTCGAGATTCTCGCGAGAATCGGCCCTGTATCTTACAAACTCAATCTACCGCACGAACTCAGTAACTTACATCCTACCTTCCACGTCTCGAACTTGAAAAAGTGTCTGTCCGACGACACTCTTGTTATTCCACTCGACGAGATCGAGATCAACGAGAGCCTCAACTTCGTGGAGGAACCAGTAGAGAACATGGACCGAGAGGTCAAGCAAACAAAGTAGAGTCGTATCCCAATAGTGAAGGTGCGCTGGAACGCAAAGTGTGGACCTTAATTCACTTGGGAACGAGAGGATCAGATGAGACTGAAATACCCTCACTTTTTCGCTTAGTTATTTGTAACTTCTTAATTGCTTAAATTCTAATTTTGGGACGAAATTCCTTCTAACGGGGGGATGATGTGACAACCCGAAATTTCCATTCTGTACAAACTATATCACTTCAATAGAAGTTATAGCAGTCATAGTTGATTTTCAGACTTTTTCGTGTAAGTTTGAGTAATTTAGGATTTACACTTCAGGAGATATAAGGAGAGTGGATGCACTAGAGTTTAGTGCAACACTGTTATTCCAACACTCTGTTATATGAGAAATCATTTCAAGAATAAAACTATTTTCTTCCAAAATATCTCAGGACTATAAATAGAATTCTGAACCAAATTCATTCATTATTCGCATTTCCAACTAGAGAAAATCCATTTTCTCTCTCACGGATCTTCGGGTGTTTATCCCAAATCGTGAGTACCTCTCTCTAGTAGTGTTATATAGCTTAAATGTGTTCATAACATAGATTACATAGCTAAATCACTAGATTTAGGAGTTTACTCCCCAAGGTGTTCTTGGGCGGTAAACTCCCGTAACAAAGCCTAGACCTTCCCTTGTGATATGCTACTACCTTGGACACATATAGAAGTGTATCAGGGACAAGAAAACAACCAAGAAACACAAACACATGGGAGTTCACGGCCCAAGATGATCTTGGACCGTGAACTCCAATAACTTGGACAAAAGGGTGCTTTTAAGGCACTTAAAACTTTGGACATTTACTAGGAATTGTTCCCACTTAAATCAAGGACCAAAACACATCAAAATCACCTTCCAAAATGAGTTTACGGCCATGACATGGTTCTTGGGCCGTAAACATGAATGAAGGGCACCAAAGTGTGCCTAATGCCTTCATATGCTTTCGGTAAAAGTCTAGAACCTATCCTACATATGCAAGAGACTTGAAAGCAAAAAAAACACCATTCCAAGGGAGTTTACGGCCGTAAACTCCAAAGGAAATGGCCTTGGGGCCGTAAACTCCTCTAAGGAGTGTTTCTAGGCCTTAAACCCTTCCAAGGATTTAACCACCAAGTTGGAATAATTCTAGGAATCATTTAGAACTTCAAAACACAAAATACCACCAAGGTTGGGAGTTTAAGGCCATAAACTCAAGACTTTACAACCGTAAACTCCATGTGTGATGCTATATGGAGAGTAAACTCATATATGGGGTCCTTTGGAACCCTAAACCCAAGTACCTTGTCCCACAATAGCTTAGATGCAATCCTTAGGGCTTAAAACACTTATATAAAGTGTTTATTATGTTCTAGGATGTCTTAACATTATCAATTAGTAACTTAAGACTAATTGAGTGCATATATGTGTGATTATATGTTCATTAGGATCGTAGTGTGTGTACAAGTCCTCACTTGACACCTAACAATCCTACACCGTCCAGTTCATCCAAATCACCATCTACAGGTGAGTTCATACCCCTAATCAATGTTTAAATGATTTTAAATGCTTTAATGGGGTGAATACAAGTAGAAAATAGCATGTTATTAAATCATCTATATGTATTCTATAAATGTGTTTTCGTTCAACAGATTTCACATACTACAAAATGTGATGCATGAAATGGTTTTCTATCTTTAAATACATTGTTATCAAACGTATTACTTTTGAAATTTTTATCAAAATGACATCAAGTCACTTTTATATTATTCAAAGCTCTTAGATATCTTGCAAAACCATTACGTCTACCTTCTTGAACAAACAATTGCCTTTCAGTTAATTATCATAGGGATAGTTAGAAGATACAAAACAATATTCCTATTACAAGGAATCATACAAGAGTCAGTTCATTCATGAGTCTATACCAGTACATTACATGATACATGAGTACATTTATCTAGGATTACATGATACATGAGTACATTTACCTAAGATTACATGATACATGAGTACGTTTACATAACTACATTTATCTGAATACGCTTATATGAATACCATACATGAGTACTGTTACATAGATATATTATCCTGTATTCACTTACCTGGATACTTGTATCTCAACTTGTGAGGATGATTTATTAGTATTTTCTGTATAAATTATCTTTCTTATCCTGGTTCAATGGGATATCTCGGCGGGACTAACCATTCCGAATCCCATCTAATTAACACCAGTGGTAGATGAGCGTCTACGGAGGTCTAAGGTTATCACTTATATTAGGAAGATTTATTCGTACCTTCTGTGTAAATTTTCCTGCCTATCCCTATTCGATGGGATGTCTAGACGGGACTAACCATTCCGGAACCCAGCTGTTAGCAACACTAGGTGATGAACATCTACGAATGTCTAAGGTTATCTCTTATAATAGATAGATTGATATCGGAACTAACCATTCCTCCATCCTGCTGTTGCAACAGAGGATGAGATGAAAATCTTTGGATGATCATTAGGTTACCACTTGTATTAGGAGTCGGCTACGGGACTAACCCTTCCTCCAACCTGCTGCTGCTACAGAGGACAATTGGACCATCTTCGGAGGTTCATTAGGTTATTCATATCGCTTATTGCGATGGCGTGTTAGTCTTGGTATCCAGGGATAACACTTACATGGTTATATTTTTCCTATTTACTTTATTTTGTGATATATTCAGATAAACGATGAGTTAGACTAATTACTGTTAGTAGTAGTCAAAAAGAAGGAAAAACTATCATTTTACTTACAAAACATTCGGGTCTTGGTAGAAGACTACATTATCATAACAAAACATTCGGGTCTTGGTAGAAGACTACATTATCATAACAGAACATTCGGGTCTTGGTAGAAGACTACATTGTCATAACAAAACATTCGGGTCTTGGTAGAAGACTACATAGAAAATAGGGGATTTTCTAGGGCTTTTCATACTTACATCAACATTTTCATTTAAAGGTTTACATGACTTTTAAAACAGCTTTTAGTAAGCAAGACAATGACACTTAAATACTTATGAATTCACCAGCTTTAAAGCTGATACTCTCTTTCAAAATAACTTGTATTCTCAGGTCATCAGTAGACAGGTACGGTGGCCAGGTTTTGAGAAGACGGAGCAGACAAGTCTCGTCTTTTATTTTGATTATATATTTTTGGTGTCTTATTACAATGAAAGAACACACATGTATTAAAACTTTACTTATAATGCAATGGATGATGTTGTTTCTTGTTTACTATTTTACACTGTTGTGATACTATACATGACGTCCTCCACCCCTGAACGTTTCCGCCGTTCGTGGTTTTGGGGTGTGACAATTCTTTTATTGGCGGGAAATGAGCAGATTTGGTTAACCTATCGACGATCACCCAGATAGTGCCCAATCCAACTCTTGTAAAAATAAGCTTTGTCTTTTTGACTTCGAGAGTTTTATCTAGTCCACTTAGTGCTTCCTTCGCGATATTCGCCGGCTTTGATGCCTCCAAAGCCGGTCGTAGGTGTTGACAGTGTTTGTTCTTGTTTCGTGAGAAGACGAGTATGTTATTGATGAGAATAATTAAAAGGTTGACTAGGAATGAGTGGAAAACTCGGTTCGTGGGGTCCATGAATACCACGGGGGTATTCGTCAGACGAAAGAGCTTAACAATGAATTCGACGTGACCGTAACGAGTTTGGAAAGCAATTTTTTTGAATGTCCTCTTCTCGGACTCAGAGCTGATGATAACCAGATCTTAGATCAATTTTTGAAGAATTAACTAGCTCCTTGAAGCTGGTCAAATAGGTCTTCAATCCGAGGAAATGAGTATCGTTTTTTGACAGTGAGCTTGTTCAATTCCCTATAATCGATGCACGTTCTGAAAGGATCCGCCTTTCTTCTTGACGAACAAGACTGGAGCTCGCTAGGGTGAGAAGCTTGGTCTGATGAATCCTTTGCTCAACAATTCACTTAATTGACTGGATAACTCCTGCATTTGGGCGGGAGCTAACCTGTAGGGTAATTTGGAAATTGATGTGGCTCCTGGTATGAGGTCGATTCGAAATTCGACCTGTCTCTCTGGGGTATTCCCAGAAGGTCTTCAGGAAATACATCCGGAAATTCGCATGCCACTAGGATGTCTTTAATGTTTACTTCTTCCTTGGCTTCATCACCACATGAGCGAGGAATGCATAGTTCTTCTTGTGCAGGCACTTCTGTGCCTTGATGCACGGAATGAGACGAAGATTGGCGCCAGTTTTATCACCATATAATATTAGGGTTTCGTGATTGGGGAGGTGAAGGCGAACGGCTTTCTCGCGACATATAATATCAGCATGGTGGGGGCTTAACCAATCCATGCCGATTATCACATCAAAACTCCTAATACTTACTGGCATCAAATCTATTTGAAATGAATGGTTGTTTGGTGTTAAGGTGCACCCTACATAAATATATTTGCATTGGCTGTCACTCGTTGGTTTTCGTCCTCGTTTCTTCGGCTGGAGTTGCCGACACTATTTCCACCTCTGTTGGTGTTGTTTGCATTGAGTTATGCCATATCAACGATTACGGCAACTGTTACAACAACTTGGAATGTAGCAGAGTCCATCTGCAGGATTGGTGTCTCACGGGTGTGCTTGTCATTTCTGTGGGATGACATTTTCTGATGCATGATGATAAGCAAGATCGTAAGTAACGACGGTCATTTTTGGTTGTACTCTATAAATTTTGCATTTTGTCTCATGATTCACAATGTTTCAATCTACATCCCTACGATGTATTTATGGTAGTAGGTAATCGTGGATTTGGCACGAATATTAAGTCTATCCATAGAGTTCATAGATTATTTTGGTTTCGAGATCCTTGAGTATCTAGCGGTTTCAGGGGTTCGGTTTTGCATATAAGTGAACACATGCAATAACACGAAATAAGAAGAACAAATAGTTGTTTCATTGGTGAGTACCATCTTAGTACATGAAAGAGAGTCATAACGGATAGTATGTGGGGGGAAGTTGATCCTAATTGTGTCGGAAAGTGTCTAGTGGTGGTGCTGATGAAGTGGATGCACCCTGGAGATGAGCTACTTTTCGCTCGGTGTCTCGTAGTCATGCCTCCCAAACTGACTGTGTCACTTGGAAGTCTCCGTTCACTTCCTGTGTTTTTCTCTCTCATCTCTCTTAACAGCAACCTCATTTGGTTCGTTTGATTTGGAGTGTCCTGAGCTTGGTTGTCAATGTCTTGGGTGCGCCAGACCATGACTGGGAGGGCCCGGTCAGTTGGTCCTCTATGACTAAGATCGAAGAAACCTCGGTTCATATCGTAGGGTGGTCGTATCACCTGCTGGTGACTCCATCTCCAAATATTGTGTGTCTATGGGCGCGTGGGGCCATCGGGGCCCATACGATAAACCGGTACTCTGGCCATGTATGGAGGATTGAGGACCTTAGACTTTGTATCCGAGTCATCATCGTCATTGCTCTCGAGCTCTTTTTCTTCGAGGTCCACCACTGGCTCGGCGGGTCTATCTTCAAGTTCTACTTCATGTTCCTCCTCTGGTTCTTCCTATGAGTCTTCTTCTAGGTCTTCCTCTGGATCAAGCTACCCTCCATTCCCCTGATTAGGGAAATAGGGGTCTCTTGGCTAATGATACCCGAACATAGTGTCTGTACGAAAGTTTATAAATACTAGAAACAAATAGCACCCCAAATACTCTTATAGTATTTTAATTTTGCTTAGGCGTGGTTCTATAAGCTCTTTGGATAATTAGATGGTAAGTTTTTGATTCATTGTCCATCACAATTACTCCCAAACCATGTTGGTCGTATTTTGAATGAATGTAGTTGATCAGACTACATTCACCCCCAATGCAACTACATAACTGCCCACGTTTAATTGCGATGTCCAAATCCTCCAAAGACTTTTACTGTTCTTGTTGTGGTATTTCTCTAAAATGCACACATATGTATGTATCTTAATTATTATGCTCAGAGTGATTTAGTCTCATTGTATTTATAATTGCATATCTTGTATGATTAGATATGCTAGTTCACTATAAACAATGCTCTGATACCAATCTGTCACACCCCCGAACCAGACGGCAGAAACGTCTGGGGGCTTGCGTGTGACTTCATTCTTGTATTATCATCACATAGTACATAACTGAAACATAACATCATCATCATCACACATGTAATATAACAACATACATTTTTACATCGAGTATTGTGTTTGAATATTACATGCCAAAATAGTCAGAGAATGATGGAACAAAATATCCCTTAGTTTGTTCCACTCTGGTCACACACCAAGTGCTTGTGAGAGCTCTAGGAAGCAAGTTTGAATTGCAAAAACTTTAGGTTTATTCACATTTTTTTATCTTTAATTTAGTAATTATATATAGAAATTTTAGATAACTTATTTATTATCTCATGTTTCATAGGTACATGAGAACAAATGTATGATAATCTTCAAGAGGACCACAAGGTATTTGACTATTGATAGTTTGTAAATGTTTAAAATGAAAATTATTTTACACCATTTTTTTGTTTTTCCAGCAGAAAAGAAGTTTGATTCGATTAGGATCAGTGACATCAATTGCATCAGGTAATATTTATATTACAAAATTTGCATATAAAAATGAAGTAATATAAATATTACCTACTAAATATGCTATTTTGATTGTTTGGATATGTCTTCGATAATGTCGGTACGATTTAACTTATGTTGCTTTTGAGTACCTGGAAAAATGCCAATACCATTCACACGACACATGAGTATCGAGTAGATGCAAAATTTCAAGTTTAATAATCATAAACGTTTTGTCACGTTACATATTATGTTTTACTTCAAATCATACCACATTTATTAGGAAATACCCATCATATGTTTTTAATTTTTGCCCTTAATTTTTTTTAGGAATTTGTGCCTTCAAAACTAGCAACATTTCAAGATCTTTAGGCACCAAACCTAGTGCTTGTTTTAAAAATTGCTAAGTCATTGAGGAGTTCCTGGTGTCGATAAATTGTTTCTTCTCGGTCTCGTCGTTGGCGATCATCCTCTTCTAATCTTCAAAGAATTACTAAGTGCTCACGTCTTGGTGTTGCGGTATGGATTATTTTCAACAAAACATGAAAATTTTGGAGCGTCGCTTCCCCAAAAGCTTTTTTCTTCATAGAATTTCCTTGAGTGTTATTTTTTGATGTCCCACACCACGCTTACGCTAACACAGATTCCTCCTTTAGCATCCACCATTATGGACCGTCTTGATTGTCTTTAGGTTTCCCTTTCACTTCCCCTTTTCCTTTTCCTTTTCTTACTACCTTCTACTTGAGATTATGTAACAAATTATATCGATGGTTGCATGAGTGGTGGTTGTTGGGTAGGAGTTTGTTGAAGGGTTGTTTGTGTTTGAAATTTTGTGTGGAAGATGATGTACTAAAAAGTTTTTGTTGCAAAGTTAGTTGGTTCCCATAAACGTTTTGTTGGAAGTATGATGGTGAACGAAGTTGCATCGGAGGTGAGGTAAGATCGAAGTAAGTTTGCTGGTATGGTATTTTTGGGGGAACCTTGGGAGTTTAGTTGGTTGATACAACCCTCGTATTGAGTGTATCCCATATGAGAGGTTGTGTTCAGGTGTACGTGTAGGTGTAAGTATGGGTGTGGGTGTGGGTGTGGTGGAGGGATATTTGGGTTTTGATTTATTTTTTGAATTTTGAAGTTGTGAAATTGTGTAAAATATAGAGAAAGAAAAGAATGGTGTAAAAAAGTGTGAAGTGATATGTTTTTATAGGTAGTTTTGTTTAAATCCCGCCGTTTGACCAACGTTCATATGATTGTTCTCCTTTTTCCCGACGTTTGAGTGATGTTGAGAACCCCACACACATCTACGAAGTCTGTATCTGGTGCAGTATTCCTAAAAGCCCCCATATTTTACAAATAAATAAATAAATCCTTTAAACCAACTTTTTTCGTTTTGACTCGTAATTCCAATATTTTTCTTGTCATTGCTATTTTATAATGTTTTATACTAAAATATGAAATAAATATTTTTTTTTCAAGATAAAGAGAAAGATGTTTCTAATTCGTTGGAAAAATGCATATCAAAATACATTTACAAAAACGTTCAAAGATTGTAGAAGGTGAACAGCAACCGTCTAGTTTGGCTTTCCAATTGTGAAAACATGAAAGCTTATATTTGATTGCAAACATAGATGTGTTTGGAAACTGTCGTTATGTTTGATTCTTAAAATAATCCAAGATACCAACCCAACTTAGACCGTTGTTTTCACATATTATAATCTCCAAGCATCCTACAATGAGATTTTGTATCAATTTTACTGTAACATCCTGTTTTCTGTCATTTCTGAGCCATGGACTAGAAGTCGATCGTATAAGTTTTTTGGCCTTAAAGAGGCAAAGTTTAGTCAATGTGGAAAGATGTAAAGTTAGTTAAGAGATTTTACCCTTGAGTTGTGTTTTGCGCCGAAGGGTAGAAAGGGAAAAGTCTTAGGCCAGGTTCTTGGGTGAAATATGGATTTTTTTCGTGAAGTTTTTAATCCAAGATATTTATATAATATTGTAGATCTCTTCAACACCTTTCCGTGGATATAAAGAACGTCGAAAACGGAGTTGGAACGAAGAAGTTATTGCCGTTTGAAGTTAGGGCGGTTTTGGGTTGAGTCGCGTACGTTGGGCGTACTAGGGCATCCTTAGTATGTTGGGCGTAAATTGAGTACGTTGGGCATACACGATCAGTGCCCAAATCCTATTTTCGTGGTTTGAGCCAAATTTAAGCTCCTTAACTTCCTCAAACCCATTCCATTCTCAGCCTCCACCTCTCTAACACCCTCTCTTGAAACCCTAACCCTAGATTGAGCATTGTGAGCAAAAATAAGGTGTTTTAAGTGCTTTGGAGTGTTCTTGGTGCACCGTGGAGAAGAATGAATTCATTGAAGGAGCATCAGTTACTTTGGAGCTTGTAAATCCAAACCTTGTTCACGTTGATCTTTCTTCTAGAGGTATAAAGTTTGAATCTTGATGATGAAATTGTTAGATCTAGCTAGTTTTGGGTGTTATGAGCTTTTGGTCACTTTAAGTGCATAAAGCTTATATCTTGAATGTTTATGATCTTTTTATGGTTAAAATTGGAAACTTTATCCATCTAAACACCATTTTGATTCAGATATGAAGGTTAGAGACTTGGACTTAATGGATTAAGTTGAAAAAGATGCACTTTTGGGTCCCTTTGAGACTTAATGACTAGATCTTGTTTGTTGGGGTCATTCTAATGGATAAAGTTGGAAGCTTTATCCATTATAGAACTATTATGAACCATAAAAATATAATCTTGAGTGTTGTATGTAACCCATGCATGTGTTAGATGGTCTTATTGGGTTAAGAACATAGGGATTTGAACATTAAGCACTTAATAGCCATGCAAAGTCATAAAGTTTGAAACTTTATGACTTAGGACATCATTTTGGGCTTGGATCTGAGTTTTGGATGGAAGGGCTTAATGAAATAAACTCTCAATGAAGTTTTGGGGTTGGGCAGCGTACGTTGGGCGTACCTGGAGGTACGTTGCGCGTATGCGGTCAGCACCCTGCTTTTTGGTCAACATCAGAGTACGTTGGGCGTATTCTCTTAGTACGCATGGCGTACTCTGCTGGGAAGGGATGTTGACTTTTAGGACCTTGACTGTTGACTTTGACTTTGACCAAGGTTGACAAAGTTTGACTTAAGGGTATTTTTGGTATTTCGAGCTATAGTTAAGCCTTTGCCTTTATCTGTTGAATAGGTGACATTTCGAGTCGGTTGTCGGAGCAGAGATTCATTCAGATTGTTTTCAGACTAAGAGGTGAGTTTTCCTCATTGTACTTTTGGGTTGAAGGCACCAAGGCCAACCCATTGGATTGATATCCTATTTTACCGTATGTTGCTATGATTTAGTGATATGTTAGGTCTGTATCCTAATTTATATGATGTTGTTTTGCGGTAGTGATTTATAAATTTGCATGTTTGTCTATTGATTGATTATATGTTTATCTATTATGTGTATGTCGACATGTTTTGGTTTTTGATTGAGGCTTTACTGCTTTGTGTGTGATTCAAAAAACCGAGGGTATTCCAGTCCGATGACTAAGTGGGCCTGAGGCTATTCTAGCCTGATTACCGAGTGGACACGTTATATATTGGCATTCCAGTCTGATGACTAATTGGGCTAGGGGTATTCCAGTCCAGTGACTGGGTGGACCCGTCGTATATTGGCATGCCAGTCTGATGACTAATTAGGTCAGGGGTAATCCAGTTAGATGGTTATGGACTCGTAGGTATTCCAGTCCAATAACGGATTGGACCCAGCATGCTTGTTTGTATATGTTATGTTGTGTGGTGGTACTTTGGGGGAACTCACTAAACTTTGACTTACTGTTTTAGTTTATGGTTTTAGGTACTTCAGATGATCGTGGGAAAGCAAATGTGTGATCGTACATAGCTTCCTATTTTTATGGCTTTAGGTCTTAGGAAAACTCTGATTTTGAATCTATGTTATCAGAAACAATGACTCTTTTGTAAACAGTGATGTTAAATGGTTGATTTTTAGAGTGTTACATTTGCCAACAAAATTTGGATACGATTGTCTATTTTTTTTGTTTCTAACAAATTAAGTTTAAATTCTAACGCTAAACGCCACTAAAGATACAATTAAAGAAATAAGGAATGATAATTGTAAGTCAAAACAAAAAACATTTGTTCAAACGAAACAAAAATTGGGTAAGGCATATCATAACATTATTAGATCAAATAATTTCTAAAAATCAAAGATATTTCATTCGGAGAAACATGAAAGTTGAAATTTGATTCCAAAAAAATAGGCAAAAATTGAACCGAAAACCTAAAAACCAACAAAAACCGAATCGAAAACCAAAAAACCGACAAAAACCGATCTAACCAAAACCAAAAACCGAAAACTCAACAAAAATCGACAAAATATGTTTGATTTTATATCAAATCCGATATTACCAGTTTTGTTCAGTTTTATATTATAAACTCACCCAGTAAAATCGAACCGATCATTGGATTTAAAAATTGACCAAAAACCTACTCATTGTATATATTATTTAATATTTATTATATTATTATATTTATTATATATAGTTTATGTTAAAGAAATGTTAACTATGTTAATATGTTTGATTTGTGCTATGTTCCAAGACAAAATTGAAGTTATTTTAGTACTTTTACCCATTTTACCTTGCCTAGTTATTTTAATATATTTAAATTGGGTGCGATACCATTTATAGCAACATACTTTTAGTGGGTTTGAACCAGAAAAACGTGAACCCACAAAACACCCGGTTGCAAACCAAAAACCATATAAACCCAAACCGAAAAACCAAACCCATATGAGTTTTAAAACCAAAAAACCGAATTTCTATGGTTTAGTTTGGTTTTAGCCAAAACCGACCCATGGTCAACTCTACAAAAAAATGTCAAATGTGAGGTTTTTTCGAGAAAAAAAAAACGTTTAGGGTTTTTCAAAAAAAAGTTAAGTGTTTTTTTTTTTCCGAAAAATTGTCTAAAACCAGAAGATTACCGATAAACTTTCTAAAATGGACAAATCGAAAAAAATAGAAAAACACAAAGTCTTTTTTAGAAAAAAAATGATACTTACAATTTAATCGGGAAAATACTCAATATATATGATCTTTTATGTTATTATCTCTAAAATACATTGTCTGTTTACACGGTTAGTTTGAAAATTTATGAGAATCTTTAATCATTAAAAAAATTCTTAGCAAAAGTTTGTTAAATCAACATTCTTGAAAAAGCTTTCGTTTGAAAATATTCTCCAATAACCTTTTCAATTTCAAGAAATTTTGTAGTTAAAAAAAAAAAAGAAAAAAAAGGAAAGAAAGAACCGCCCACAAAAAGTCGAAATTGTGGATACCTTAAAGATCATGAAATCATGCTAGTGTCATGTGATTTTTCATAATCTATGTAGCAAGGCTTAAAACTCTTTTTTAAATGTAGAATATCTAAATTATCTTGAATGCGTTTATTAAACTAGGTATTGAAATTCCTTTTATGTCCTTACATTAATAATTACTCATTTCGAAAAACCCAACTAATTTTTTATAATTGTTGCATTAGCATATAAATTATAATTAATGAAATTAGATTTAAGATTCAAATTCTTTCACATCAGGTTAACTTTTCATCAATGTTTTAAAAACCGGACCGGAGACCGAATCGGTCGTCTTACTGGTTCGATGGTTCAAGTGGTCAAACCGGTCGGACCGGTCTTAAAAACAAGAAAAACCGGATGATGTCATAATTATATTTAATTATATAAAAAATACAAAAAATAAAAAAATAAATATTTTTTAAAATTTCCGGTTTTTACCGGTTTTCACCGGTTCACACAAATACCGGTTTTTGGCCTTTAAGAACCGGATCTGGGACTGGTTCCCGGTTAAACCGGTCGAACCGGCCGGTTTGCTCCGGTTTTCAAAACATGGCTTTTCATAATAAAAAGTTTATTTAGTTTAAAATACGTTAACAATTGATCCAAAATTTCTATTTGTAGAAAAGTATATTGATCATGGTTGAAAACTAAGGTAGGGGCCCCTTTGTTGGAAGCTTGGTAAATGCCATAAAGTCAACCCAAACTTTGTCTATAGAAACTAAACTTGGGCCCATTGTCATGTGCCTAAACATGTTATATTGTTATCCCATGTCAAACTCACTAAACTGTCAAAGTGTCAATGATCTTTTATGTTGAAATTAGAAGGACCACCTTTTTCAAAATTAGGAATAAAAAATTGATAGTTATTTGATCGATGATTGCAAATTTACAGCCAATTGAGCACATGGTACAACTATTTGTAGCGACTTATAGAGGATATGAATGATTTATCAGTCATTTATACAATCACTTATTTGTTACAATCGTTAATTGGTACATATTTGATTAGTGTCTTGTTTATAAAGATTACAACACCATTGTTTGTATATGTATAGAAAATACGCACACAGTATAGAGAAAATAATATTTTGGGCAACATTGCATACTTATAAAGTCAATATAAAACCACTAATAAAGTAATAATATCTGATAAAATAATAACAAAAGTACTACAAAGACTAGTTGAGGGGCACATAATGAGAAAGCGGCAGTGGAAACATTAGAGAAACATTGATAGGAACTTAACACTTTGTCATTGTCCACACACTTCACGCTAATTGCTTTCAAATTCCAAGTAGATTAGTTACATAACTTACATGTCATCTCCCTCCCCCTTTTATTTAAAATAAATTAAGTCTTCTAGTTTTATTAACAAAATTAGAGCATCTATGATAATAAAACTTAATAATTAAGTTTTTTTAATTGCTAAACGTCTACTCATCAATACAAAAAACTTAAGAAATGTTCAGAATAATATAATTTTTTTTATTAACTTAGTTATAACCGTTAAGTTATGGTCCTTATAGACTGATTTACAATTTTGATCGTATAGTCGTTCCTAGACAAAATGAGACATATCATATATTAGATTCGTCTATTTCATGTGGTAACTTTTTGTCAGAGTTTTTCTGTGTGAACATATTGACAATTTTATGTCAACTTACTAGTTTTTATACTCTTTAAATTCGTATAACCTAATCATCATTGAAGCCTTTCGGCAAAAATACTCTCTCTCTCTCTCTCTCTCTCTCTCTCAAAAATACTCTCTCTCTCTCTCTCTCTCTCTCTCTCTCTCTCTCTCTCTCTCTCTCTCTCTCTCTCTCTCTCTCTCGTACGCCTGTCGATGTAACCGATCATCTTGATTGTGTGACCCATATAAATTGATTATATTTTTTTCCGGTTTGCATTATTACTCAGTATGAAATCGTTTATCGTTTGGTTAAGTGCTTAAGTCCTAACAATAAAACCCACGGCATCTAGTTGTATAATATCCGTCTATACTGCTACAGTTTTGTTGAGGTGTGGATTCGTTTCCTGTTTGGTTTTGTTGGATGATCGTCGACCTCCACGGTTGTTTCACCCCTGCTCCTCAATTATTTGTTGCCACAACCACTAGCTTGTTGAATATTATATGTTGGTCATTTGCAAGAACCATGGTTATTTCAAACTTCCATTAAGGTATATATCATAAGTTTATAATTGAATTCATTAATTACATAATATAATAGTTTGACTTGCCAACAAATTTTGTAATTATAAACGTATATTTTAAATTAGCGCATTTTGAAAAATCATTATTTTATTGGTAAAATAAAATAATGGATAATGACTTAAAAGGGTAATATATTTTTCGATTTGTACACATTTAGTCACTGAATTTTTTTTTCGTCCACATTTAGCCCTTCAACTTGTTAAACTGTACACATCCAGTCTTTATGACCGGTTACTTCAGGTTAGCCAGAAAATATGACTTATTAGGGTAATATATTTCTCATTTTGTACACATTTAGACCTTAATATTTTTGTACACATTTAGTCCTTAATTTTTTTTTTGTTTCAAAATAAGTCATTTTTTGTTTCTGTACCAATTCGGTATTATGAATGATTTATTTAAGGTTTTTCTCACGACATCTAATATGGGACTATCATGACAGGGACGGTTCTCTTTGGGTGCCCGCAGTGGCACCGACAACCCTTGCTTTTTCTATACGCAGTGTAAATTTCTCGATATTTTTCGATTTTTTTTCTTTTTTCTATTTATCGGCAACACCTACTACGGACCGGCAACACCTACTACCAAATCTTATGTCCGTCCCTGATTGATGAGGTGTTTGGGGCTGTTGATGTTTATGTTCATCGCGACCTCGACTGCTTGGTTGCATAGGTCTTGTAGTTTGGCTTAGGTTTTGTATTCCGAACGTCGTAACTTCTTCATACGATATCTAATTTTAACGATCTTTATGTTTACGTGTTCGTTTTTTAAGTCTGCTATAACTTTCGTTAAGATTACTCCCGTTAAAATATAATATGTTTTTATTTACGATTTTATAAAAATAAACATCCATAAATGCATTCATAAAAAAACGTATGAATATAAAGATCGTAATTGAAAAAATATATTACTTTTTAACCAAAGTAATCTAAACGAAAGTTGTAGTAGACTAAAATACAAACACATAGATATAAAGATCGTTAAAATCCGAGATAGAATGAAAACGATGATGTTCAAAACACATGACCTAAGCAACCAAGTAGTCGAGATCGCGATGGACATAAGCATCAAAAGTCTAAAACACCTTGTTAATGATTGTTTCATGTAAGATGTTATGAGAAAAACTTAAAGAAAACATTCATAAGTATTGAATGAGTACAAAAACAAAAACAAAAAATTTATTTTGCAACAAAAAAAATTAAGGACTAAATGTGTACAAAATGAGAAATATATTACCCTATTAAGACATTTTTACCAATTAACCTGAAATAACCGGTCATAAGAACTGAATGTGTACAGTTTAACAAGTTGAAGGGTTAAATGTAAACAAAAAATAAACTCAGTGACCAAATATGTACAAACCGAAGAATATATTATTCTTTTATTGATTTCAAATTATTATTTCTTTAACTAAAAAGTAACTGAGGTCGGGTGATCGCATCCCCTTTTTAGTTCATTTTTTACTTTTTGTAGACATAGATGTAAGTTAATGTACATTAGAGAAAAGAAATCCAAGATGCGGTAGAAGATGAAATAAAATGCTCAAAAAATTCTTAATAAAAGAGATGAATGAAGAAGTCAAAACTTAAAAGGGTGAATTTCATATATGTTTTTCTTAAACATCAAAATATCATATTTACCCAACTTAATTTCTAAATATCATATTTACCTTTCATAAAATTTCAAAATATCATATTTACCCTTCATAAAATTTCAAAATATCATATATGTCCTTTTTAAACATCAAAATATCATATATGCCCTTCTTAAATATCAAAATATCGTATATGCACTTTTTAAACATCATAATATCAATGGTAATATCTAAAATACCCTCCATCTACAACATGATAATAATCAACAACAACAAAAACTAAACAATCAAAATATACATTCCATATAGAGGGTTGAAGATGGATCTTTTTGTTTGTCAAGAGAGTGACATTCTAACACTTTAGAAGGTAAAATTTCATTATCATAGACGTAAGGATAACATGGTTAAAATTTTTAATTATTATAATAATTCTAATGTATAAAATATGATTATAATATATTAAAAACATTATAAAAAAAGATTTGGGCAAAAATGATATTTTGAAGGTTTATGAAAGGTAAATATGATATTGAGAAATTAAGTTGGACAAATATGATATTTTGAAGTTTAAGAAGGGTATATATGAAATTCTCCCAAACTTAAATGAAACACAAATCAAATACATGCCATTTATTTCTTTAGGTTATATACACATATTCGTTTACAAGTGAATTTGAATAGTAATGAATATAAAAAGAGAAGACAAAATTGCAAAAATAGTCCTTATGATTGGCAAAATTTTGTAATTTTGATCCAAAAATATTGATGGTGCGTCAGTGGTCTAATTTCGGATATTTTTAGTGATTTTGGTCCCTCTACATTTAAAAGACGAATATACCCTTATAATTTATATTTTCATTTTCTTTAACTGCTTAAATGCATAAATTAGTTTAATTTATTGTTTTTAGCTTAAAACAAAAAAAATGACCCAACATCCCTCTCAACTTTATAGGAAGAGAGAAGCCCCTTCATCATCAACCCCACCCTCCATCACTTGTGATTGGAACCACCTCCGACGGCTGCAATTCTCACCGGAAAACATAAACCATTCATCTCCCTCACATGGATTCTCTAATCAACTCTTCAACATGACGAACGACCACTACAAACCAGTTTCATCAACAAACAGATCTATAAAAATTGACGTTTACCTACCTCATCTCTCTCTTTCTCCGATGAATTGGCCCGTTGATCTAGGAATAGAGGGGGCGGCGATGCACGTTGCAACGGAGAAGGAAAACAGGGGTGGCAGCTAAGAAGGGAGATGGAGGGAGACAATATAGGTGACGACGAAAAGGCAGGTGGCAGCAATGTTGGACCGTCAATCTAAGAACAAGAACACACGAAGGTTCGTCCGACGGTGGCAAGCGACGCAAGTTCCGACGAAGGGGAAAAGTTGTGACGTCATTTTTATCTCTACCGGAACCACCAGATCATCATCATCATCGACCTCCTTATGCCCCGATCTGAAGCCACTAGGCCTTTTCTCGTGGTCGGAGCTAGGGTAGCGGAGTCTTCGTATGTGTATTTTTACTATGGATCTTGCATTGGAAGCCGCCACCGGAGCTAGGGTAAACAAAGTTGTCATCGAAGTGGTGGTGGTGGTCCCCTTTTAGGGTGCGGTGGGTTGTGACTTAAGAGGAATGGGTGGTCTGGTAGGTAGTGGTCCATCAAGTGGTCGTCCGATAAGAGGAGGTCTGACAGGTGATTTTCCAGTAGGTGATGGTCCGACAAGTAGTAGGGTGAGAGAGAGAGAGAGAGAGAGAGAGAGAGAGAGAGAGAGAGTAACTGAGTGGAGTAAGGGTGTAGTATTTTATTTTTATTTTCCTGTAGTAAAAAAATAACATATAAAACTAAAAAAATTTAAAATTTTAAAATATATATATATATAAGGGCATATTTATCATTTCATATTGATGATGGACCAAAACCACACTAAAATACAAACAATAGTGACCAAAACCATACAAGGTATTCGAAATTGGACCGCCTAAACATCAACAAATTTTTTTGGACCAAAACCGCATAATTTATAAAGATGTAACGATCATTTTTGCAATTTTATCAAAGGAGAATTAAAAATTCTAGCTTTATGAGTCTTTAAGTGGGATCTTGAGCGATAAAGTGCAAGAGAGTAGAAACCCCAGCCTAAAGCATAATGGAACTAGGTTAGATGGAGGGACCCTCTAAAAACTACAAACGTACAACACATTAAGCTCTTTGTTGTCTGATTGCAAACATCTACCACCTTTTTCTTCATAAAATTCCTGTGATCTACAGTCTACTTCCATTTCACTTCATTCATGTCGGGACCTACATACCCCAAATTTTTGTTGTAGAATGCAGCCTTCATTATGGTGTCATGTTTCTCATTCCCACAACCACAAATTTTATTAATGTTGGAAGTAAAATGATGCTTGGGAATCTTTACCAAGAAAGCACGATATTGCAAGATGAAAATGGATATCATGGTAAGTAAAAGGTGTTTGTGAGTGAGACATGTCGTTATTTTGAGTTTGCTTATTCTATATGATAATATATAAATGAAAAAGGGAAAGGGTCATATGAGTAGCTTCATATTTGAATTATGAATTAATACGATTAAAGATAAATATTTATTTTTAACTATATACTCTCAAAAACAAAATGTTTAGTGAAATTTGAACGGATGAAAGAGATAAAAACTATGGTAAATAACACAAAAGACACTAAATTTACACTAAAGTTCTAATTTGACATTGTGTTATTTTATGTCTCAAAATTGCATTGTATTTTCCAATTTGTTACAATTCTGACTACTTGACCGGTCAACCCTGTTACTTGCTAACTTGGCATGACGACATTTTCGTTTTTGATGACGTGACATGTTGACATGACATGCTGATATGTCAAAATTGAATTTTTTTTCTCCATAAAAGACACTAAGTTTTCACTTTTTTCAATTTTGACAATAAGTTTAATTTTTTTCTTTTAAATTTTGACATTTTATTTTTTTTGTTCCAAATCGAAAATCATTTATTCCAATTTTGTTCAATGTTGATCATTTTCCGGTTGAAACCTTATAAATATTTTTTAATATATTTTAAACCGTATAAATGCATTTTTTTCATTTAAAACCCATATTTTTATATAAATATAAGTTCTTTTACATTCAAACCATAATGTTATGTATAAATATATATTGGTTATATAAAAACCGTATTTTATATTAAATACACAAGTTTAAAATAAGTTTGGAGGTTTGGAGATGTAGTCGATCAAGGACCAGAGGCCAAGTTCGCAACACGTAAAACTTTTACATCTAATATAATATTCATAGGAACATCTTGAATCTCATGGTGTGACTCCCATTAAATCATAATTTTTCAGCTCAATTTTTTCAAAAATATTTATGAAAGATAAATATAGCTATTATTACATCTCTTTTAGTATTCACGGAAAATTTTGGTATTTTGTTCTATATTTCCCTCCTTTTCTTCAATTCTTCAAACGAACGTTAGATGCGACATCAACATATATATAATATAATTATTTAATCGTAAATAAAAATATGTGTAAAATCTACAACAAAAAATAAAATAAATAATATTTCATAAACGATAATTGATAAAATTTGGTTATTCTTATTCAAAGTTTATAGTTATTTTGGTTCTCATGATACAATTAACTAAAAATATGTATACATAACATATGCTTTGCATGTAGAAAAACCTTGCGTTTATATAAAAATATGGTTTTTAAATGGAAAAACATGTATTTATTTGGTTTAAAATGTAATAAAAAAACACTTATACAGTTTCAAATGGAAAATGGTCAATATTGAACAAAATTGGAAAAAATAATATTCGGTTTGGAATAAAAAATAGGGTGTCAGAATTGAAAAAAAAAACGTTAGTGTCAAACTCGAAAAAATAAAAACTTTCTTTCTTTTGTGGGAAAAAAATATCAATATTGACACGTCAACATACCACGTCATCAAAACTGACACGTCATCATGCCACATCAGCAAGTAACCGGGTTGACCGGTCAAGGGTAGAATTGTAACAAATTGAAAAACACAATGTCTAGTTTGAGACAAAAAAAAATAACACATTGTTAAATTAGAATTTTGGTGTAAACATAATGTCTTTTGTCCTATTTACCCTAAAAAAAACTAAGGTTGCGTTTGGTTGTAGGGTGTGGGTGGGGTTGGATGTGTATGTGTGTCTATATATATATATATATATATATATATATATATATATATATATATATATATATATATATATATATATATATATATATATAGTAACATCCCAAAAACGTGGGATAAAAATTTCATTTTTATTATAATCAAAACATTATTGTAACTTTGTTCGAAACATTGAAAAGCATTTCAAGTAATACAATTATCAGATTCCAATCCCAAAGATCACCTATTGCAGAAAACACGGGTGTATGCGCTGCGATCGTCCCAAGCTCTCTCATTTGAAAACTGGAGTACATGAAACATAAACTGAAAACCGTAAGCACAAAGCTTAGTGAGTTCACTAAATACCACATACCATACATGTCAAACGATCCATACATGTCATACATACCCACGAGCCATACATAACATTCATATATCATAATCAATAAAGGTGCTATGTGTCATCCATAGTCTTGCCATTATGCCACGAGCCGCCTCGTGGTCTTTCTTGCCAATCCGGGGGTCACAACCATGGGTCTTACAAACAAGTGTCAGGAGCCACCTCTGGGTCTTACATGTAAGCATCACAAAGACAACTAGCATACAATCTACACTACTTAACTCATTAACTGCCAGAGTTCAGACTCTGGTCTTGCATACAGTGTGCCAGGAGCCGCCTCATGGTCTTTCATACATAATGCTAATGGCTAGCCCCTGGGTCTTCCTACAATACATAAACGGAATGGGTCGGCATTGGTGTCTTCGACCCATACAATTACAACCCACCAACCACCACCACTAACAACTACCCATAACCAAAACCAACAACCCACTACAAGCATCCATCACCACTACCCGCCCCCACCACTACCAACAACCACCCATCACTATAACCTGTCTCCACCAGCTATCACCACCACCCTACCAAAACCACTACTACCAACCAACACCCAACACCATCATTACCACCACCCATCACCACCAACTACCTCTACCACCAACCACCACCACCTACCACCAATCACCATTACCAATACCCACCACTACCACCGACTATCACCCACCCATACCACCACCCACCCACCACCATAACTCGCCATCACCACCTCCACCACCCACCACCACCCTACCACCCATCACCACCACCTACTGGTACAACTAACTACCACAACCCACCACCATTACTAATACATGCCATTACCATTAACCACTACCCGCACCCACCACCACTTGCCTCAACCACCCATCACTACCACTCGCCACCACCACCACAACATATCTCCCACCATCATTACCACCCATCACCACCACCCACCACCACCACCCACCTTTACCACCCATCACCAGTACCCACTACCACCACTACCCACCCGCCTCCACCACCCATCACCACCATCACCACCACCCGCCACTACATCTCCACCACTAACCACTTGTAACACTCCCAAATCAGGTATTACCTTGAAGCCCTTGAAGAATTTTAAATATAGCATAATAAGTACCTTACGTACATTGGGCGTACTTATAGGTACGCTTAGCGTACTTTGCAAGGAGGATCGCGGAGGGGCAACACGTACGCTGGGCGTACCAGGAGTATGCTGGGCGTACGTGCCAGATGACCAAACCCTAATTTTCGGACTTGAGGCCTATTTAAACGTCCTTAAGCCTCTTCGACCTAACCCTAGACAGCCTCCATAGCCTTATTTCGTCCTTCTACTCTAGAGAGAGTTTGTGAGATCATTTTTAAGCTTAGAGAGTGCATTTGTGGCCATTTTAGTGTCCATTCAAGAAGGAGAAGTTGTCAAGCAAGCTTGGAGTGACATTGGGCTTCAAGAATCTGCACCTACTTCACCTTGAGGAGCTTCTGGAGGTATAAAGCTTTGATCTTTCCATCTTATTCATTAGAGGCTGGAAATGTTAGATCTGAGGTCCTTTGGTCCATTCATAACATAAAAATGAAGTCTTGATGGGTGTTTTGACCTCATGCATGGATTAATATCCTTAAAAAGGTCTTAATGGGGTTGTTGGGAACATATGAGACATGCAAAGTCATAAAGTTGCCAATTTTATGCCCTAGGTCGTCTTAATAAACTTAGATCTGATTTTTAGACGTGAGAAAATTAAGTATTAAGCACTTAATGGAGAAAGTGTTTAATCTGTTAGTACGCAGGGCGTAACCTAGCGTATGCAACGCATAAGGGGCACAGACTCAGTATGCTGCGCGTACCAAGATGGTACGCTAAACGTACGCACAATAGTTGGACTTGGATTTGTTTTGGGACTTTGAGCATTTGGGCCTCAATTAGTCATTGAGCCTAGTCATGTTTTAGGTTAGTGGGCCTGTTTATCTATTTTGGATCATGGATTTTATGATTGGGCTTTATTGGGCCATGAGGCCCATTAATGACTTTGGATATGGACTTTGGGCCCATTAACTAATGAAGACCTTTTGGGCTTTTGTGAAAGGACTTGGGGATTTGGGTTCCCCACATAGATAGTGTTTGATCCTAACATTGAGTAATGTTATTATTGTTCAGCACGGGTGTCTATGGACTGTTAGGAGAGCTGCCTTCAGATTCTACAGATAGTGGTGAGTCTCCTCACCATACCAATGGGTCTAAGGCACCAAGGTTGGGCCATTAATTGTTATGTGATGTGATAGTGGGTTATGGAATGTGTGATATGCTTGTTATTTGTAACATTTGCATGAAAGACCTCGGGGGTTCCCGAGGCACCTAGGTGTAAGACCTTAGAGGGTTTCCGAGGCATCCTCAGTAAAGACCTGGGGGGTTCCCGAGGCACGTGGGCCAAGACCTCGGGGGGGGGGGGGGGGTGTTTCCCAAGGCACCCGAAGTAAGACCCTAGAGGGTTTCCAGGGCATCCTTGGGCTAAGACCTCGGGGGTTCCCAAGGCACCCAGAGTAAGACCCTGGAGGGTTTCCAGGGCATCCATATATGTTGTAAGCATGGCTTATGTGGTATATGTAGCTTTTATGGATAATATGATATGTGATATGTGGATTGTATGTGTGGTATGCTCTGGGGACTCACTAAGCATTAGCTTACAGTTTGTGGATTTTTTTCAGGTACATCTGATCCCAAGGGCAAGGGCAAGGCTTGATGGCGCGGCATGCACTCTCTCATCGATGTTTTATGGGACACTCTGATGTTTTTAAATAAAGTTGTAATGGATGTGGATTTGAAAACAATTGTTTTGGGATTTCATGGTTTATGGAAATGTGTTTGATTAATTTAAAATGATTTTTTTCTGAAAATTTGGGTTGTTACACCACTACCCATCCACATAATCACCACATACCACCATCACTACCCACCACCATTAAAACCATCAAACATCACCACACACCACTACCACCCCCATCACCCACCCATCAACACCACCACCAACAACACATCCACCACCCATCATAACCACCACTCCCACCTCTACACACCACCATTCACCACCACTCATAACCACCAAAAAGCAACTATCACCCATGACCCCTATAACTCACCACCACCTGTCACTAATACCCACTACTCTCTTCTACCTCCACCACCGCCACAACCCACCACACACCACCACTGATTTCCTCTATATAAATCATATTTGATTAAATACATTTAATCACATATGATTATGTGTATTAATAACATATGATTTATGCGGACAATATTTATGTAACATCCATAAATTTTTGAAAATTTTAAAACTTTAAATAAATCCAAAACCATCGTTTATTACAAATTGTTTTCAAAATAAGTTTAACATCAGAGAAATCCTAGAGATCATGAAAAAAAATAAGGAGGTGCACGATCACGTCTTCGCCTTCCCGCGATCCTCAGAAGTACCTAAAACATAAACAAAAAACTGTAATCCCGAAGCTTAGTTAGTTTCCCCCAAAATACCAATCAAAGTACAAAAACAAGAATAATATCACAAACAACATGCATTCAGAGCCTTCAGTCTGACTGGGACACCCCCCCCCCCCCACCGGCCTACAGTCTATCTGGTATTGTCACAGAACCTACAACATGACTGGCACACCACCTCGGGCCTTCAACCTATCTGGAACTTTCTCCGGGCCTTTGGCCTGATAAGTACGCCCCATTGGACTTCAGTCTATTCGGGACGCCCTAGGTCTGTTGGCCTTCAACACAAAGCAAGTCCGCCTCAACCCACCCACACATAACATTTCGACATATACTTAACAATTAAACATATAACCAGTCAATCACACAAATGGATAGATCTTACATATCACTATGGATAGCATCATCCTATTATAAGGGTACAAATCTTACAGATCACTACAATACTCAACATGTAATATTCGAGATAACAATCCAAAAGGGTCGGCCTTGGTGCCTTCAACCCAACAAGTATAGTGAGGAACACTCACCTCAAGTGTAGTGCTGAACTGGTAAAATCCAACTCCAAAACTCAACTCTGGACTCAAAAGCCTACATCCACCATGTGACCCTTTCTCTCAAAACCCTGAAATACCCAAAATGCCCTCAAAGTCAAACTGGTCAACCATGGTCAAAGTCAAGGTCAACAGTCCATGTTGAGCCAACTCGTCGAGTTACTATAGTACTCAGAGAAATGGGGAAAACCCAAGCCAACTCACCGAGTTGTGGTAACACCCCGACTCCCAGGTATAAAAATTAAAGCTTATATTCACATTCTTAGATCTACTCGACGAGTTGGATGTCCCAACTCGTCGTGTAGAAGCGGATCAGGCCACATGATTTAGGATGTCTACTCGACGAGTTGGAGGACCCCAACTCGACGAGTAGGAGCTGGAAAATGAAACCTTAATTTCCAGGGTTTTACACCCTATTTATAGGGCCATTAGTCTCTCTCTGCCTCCCTTATCATCTCCATTGAGCTCAAAAAACCCTAATCGCGTCTAATCCATTTTTGTGTGTTAAGAAGCTTGGAAGGTGGATTTTGTGAAGAAAGCTTGAAGTCTAAGGAGCTTGGAGCAAGGAGAAGCTTGTGGATATGATTTCTACTTCATCTTAGCATCATCTTGAAGGTAACAAGTCGTTACATTGGCTTCTCTCTAGTTAGATCTCTTCATGCAAAGGTTTAGGGCCATTTTTAGTTTGTTGTGGAGTTATTTATGGTTTTAGGCATGATATGAAGTTGTAACTTCAGACCTGGACTCCTCTAGCCCCTTGTAGTCATAAAGTTCTAGTTTATAGCAAGTTATGGCCTTCTCCTTACCTAAAACTCTTTCTTTAGCTTGTTTTTGGCCTTTATGACCTTGCATGCATGTAAAGTTTGCAACTTTACGTGGTAACTATGCCTTAGGAAGCTAGATCTACAATTTGGAGCTTTCGGATAGCTTAAAAACATCTGAATGAGAAATGTACTGAAGGGACTCGACGAGTTGCATAGTCAAATCGAGAGTTGGATGAAGATTGCATGTATTGGTTCTGCATGGACTTGGCGAGTCAGTGAGATGACTCGACGAGTTAGTTAGGGTTTTTCCCGACATTTGGACACCGCATGGACTCGACAAGTTGTCTGGAAACTCGGCATGTCAATTAGGTTTTTCACGATTTCTCGAGTTCTGGAAGAACTTGACGATTCAGTGGGCTCCACTCGACGAGTTAAGTCAACATGGACTGTTGACCTTAACCGTTAACTTTGACTTTGACCAACGGGTTGACCAACTTGACTTCTAGGGGTATTTTAGTAATTTGGGAATTTATGAAAGTGGATCATTGGTGGATGTAGGTGATTGAGTTTGGAGCTGTACATGGGGAGTTTGACATTTATCATCCCAAGCTACTTGTGAGGTGAGTTGTCCTCACTATAATAACAGGGTCGAAGGCACCAATGTTGGCCCTTTAGGAATTTGTATGCGTGTTTATTGCATGTTGATATGCTAGTGACCAGTTAGGTCGGTATCCTGGTATATAAGACGATGTTGTGCCAATGACCTGTTAGGTCGGTATCCTGGTATATAGGATGATGCTATGTTAGTAACCTGTTAGGTCGGTATCCTGGTATGTAGGATGATGCTATGATTAGTGATCTGTTAGATCGGTTTGACTGTTATATATGCTAGCGTATGATATTTATGTGTAAATGATTGTTTGATTTAGGGGTTGGGTTGAGGAGGACCTGCTTTGTGTTGAAGGCCAACATACCCAGGGCAGACCGGATAGATTGCAGGCCCGGGAGAGCATACTAGTCAGTTCGTAGCCCCGGAGAGCGGTCCAGATAGGCTGAAGGCCCTGAGAGGTGGTCCAGACGTGCCGATGGCTCGGAGAGTGGTCTAGATAAACTGATGGCCCTGCAAGGCGGTCCAATCAGGTTGATGGCTCATTATGCCTGTTGTTTGTTTATATGATATTGATAGGGTTTGTATGGCATTGGTATTTTGGGGGAACTCACTAAGCTTCGAGCTTACAGTTGTTGATTATGTTTCAGGTACTTCTAATGATCGTGGGAATGTGAAGGCATGATCATGCAGCTCCTTATATTTTTATGATTTGTTTATGGGATACTCTGACACGGAAACATTTTGAAAACAAATTTGTAATAATTTTTGGTTTTTGCATGACTTAAAAAGTTTTAAATTGACATGATTTTTTTTATGGGTGTTACAGTTGTTAGGACAACTCGTTGAGTTCTTATAGTATCCAAAAAAGCAGGAAAACCCGAGCCAACTCGTCGAGTTTTCCTAGCTTAACTCATTTATTCCTTTTCACCCATTCTAACACTTAAGAATGTAGATCTGGTACCTAAGAGCTGGAAAACCATGTAAAGTTGCTAACTTTACGTCCATGCATGTCACCAAGAGGCTTCAAAGCTCAAAGAAGGCTTAATAAGGGACTTAAAGCATGAAGGGGGCCTAGAACTTAATAAAGCTTGAAAATTTGAGCCTAAAGAGGACACAAAACATCCAGATCTGAAGTAATAACTTCGTGAAATGCCCAAACCCAAGAATGATCCCAAAATGAGCCAAAATGACAATAAACTTCTAAGGAAGAGATCTAAGCAATAGATGAGCAAGTTTTCGACTTTTTACCTCAAAATAGTAGCTAAACTCAAGAAGATTATGGATCTAAAGCTTCTACCTTCAAGCTATGCACCACCAACTTCAAGCTCTTCAATAGAACACCAAGGAAACACTCTTTAATCTCACACACACTCAAATATGGGAGAGAAAACACGAGACTAGGATTTCTGGACAGAGGAGGCGATTAGGGAGGCGATTAGGGAGGCCATCAATGGGACTTAAGGCATTTAAATAGGGTGTAGCACCCTAAAAATTAGGGTTTCATATTCAGCCACCAACTCGTCGAGGTGGTCCAAAAAATCCACGGCCCAAAGACTTTCAACACGTCAAGTTGAGGCCGTCAACTCGACGAGATCCAAGGAAAAATTGCCTTTTTAATGAAATTCTCATACCTGAGAATCGGAATGTTACAAATCTCCCCCAATTGAGCTAGGGTTCGTCCTCGTAGCCTGCTGCGGTGAGCAAATACGGATAATGCTTCCACATCTCAGCCTCTGGTTCCAAGGTCCACTCGGATCCCCTCCGATGCTGCCAATGTACCTTTACCAAAGGTACCTCCTTGTTACGCAGAACCTTTACCCTTATTTCCAGAACAGCCACCGACCTCTCCACATAGTTTAGGCACTCATCAAACTGAATATCATCCAATGATACCACCGCATCCTCGTCCAAAACACACTTCCGCAACTATGAAATGTGGAAAGTGCTATGAATCTGACTGAGCTCCTCTGGAATGGTCAAATAAATCGGGGACCCAACTTCCCCCTCTTCTTGAAGCAAATCACACCTTTCCAAGGTGAGACCTTCAGCAACACCATGTCACCGACCTGAAACTCTAACTCAAATTGGCGCCGATCGGCATAACTCTTATGTCGGCTCGATCCGACCCATGATCCTGTGACCAATCTCATCCCAACAGACTGGGGTATGACACCTCCGCCCATACAATAGCTCAAAAGGCGGAGCACCAATACTGGAGTGGAAACTGTTGTTGTAAGAGAACTTTGCAAGAGGTAGGTAGGAGTCCCAGCTCCCACCAAAATCAATGACTCAGGCTCGCAACATATCCTCGAGAGTCTGAATGGTCTGCTCGCTCTGGTCGTCGGTCTGCAGATGATAAGTTGTGCTGAAATGCAGCCTCGTCCCCAGTTCCTCATCGAACTTCTGCCAGAAATGGGAGGTGAACCGAACATCACGCTCTGAAACAATAGTGACTAGAACCCCATGGAGAGCAACGATCTCGCGAATATACATATCGTCCAAATTCTCGGCCGACGAGCTCTCCCAAATTGCTGGAAAATGGGCACTCTTGGTCGATCAATCCACGATGACCCAAATAACATCAAATCCCTTTGCCGTCTTCGGCAACTTGGTGATAAAATCCATCGAAATCTGCTCCCAGTTCCACCTGGGAACCTCCAGAGGCTGTAGCTTGCCATGCGGCCTCTGATGCTCGGCCTTGACCATCCTACAGGTCAAGCACCTCTCAACATACCAAGCGATCTCTCTCTGCATGCACGCCCACCAATAACTCAATCTCAGATCCAGATACATCTTGGTGGCCCCCGAATGGATAGAAAAAAGAGACTTATGAGCCTCCTCCAACACAATCTGTCTGACCCCACCAGACACAGGAACCCATACTCGACCGCAACGGGTCAACAAACCACAACTGTATGTCACAAATCTGGTAACCTTACCCCTGATCCTCTCAATCTTCCAATTCTCCTCTCGAACACCCTCAGCCTGAGCCTCCCTAATCAAACCCATACATGGAAAATCCACGGATATCTTCATACATGCCACCTCATTAGAAGGTCCAGCCAACTTACGGCTCAAGGCATCCGCCACCACGTTCACTTTACCTGGATGGTAAAGGATCTCGCAATCATAATCCTTAACTACGTCCAGCCACCTGCGTTGCCTCATGTTCAGGTTCGGCTGATCCATAATATGCCTCAAACTCTTGTGATCCGTGTAGATAGTACAATGAACCACATAAAGGTAATTCCTCTAAATCTTGAGAGAGAAAACTACCGCTCCTAACTCAAAATCATGCATGGGATATCTCGTATCATGAGGCTTCATATGCTACGAAGCATAAGCTATCACTCATCCTTTTGCATGAGGACTGCTGCCAAGGCCGGCCCAAGGGCTGGGCGAGATGGGCCATAGCCCAGGGCATCACAAGCATAGGGGCATCAAATTTAGTCTGTTTATTATAGATCTAATATTATTTTCAGGCAAAATTTTGGTCCAAAAGGGAGTCCGGTAACGGGAAAAAGAAAAACCAGTACAAAGCTTCAATTTCCAAAATTGGAAGACGAGGTGACGGTGTTGCTTTAAGTAGATTCAGGAAACGAGGAGACTGACTGTTGCATGCAAACAGACTTTGTCGTCTGACCCTAGCTCAAATTCGATTATTCCAAGCGGTCATAGTTATAATCGTCGCACACATCACCGATCCTTCTCCGCTCCAGACTTTTGATCTCTGGCTCCACCGCCAAATGTAGTCGTTTCCTTCTCTGATTCGATTAACTGGTAAGTCCCGTTTCTTTTTCTGGTTTTGTAAGCAAATACTTTTTTATTTTCTGGAATCGACAGTGAACATGAATTTCTTGTTAGATTTTGAATTTATTGGTTAATTTATGTCTCATTCTTAGTTTAATCGAATTCCTGAATTCTGGTTTTGTTTTAATACCAATTTCTTTTTGTGTGAATCAGAGTATTCAAGTGATTTTTTATTTGAAATCGATGTAGCACAGGTTACAATTTTTTTATCTAATTTTATCATTTTCATTTTTCAGGAATCGTTACACATCCAGTATCTAAAACGAGGTGATCTTTTTATCTCATTTTATCATATGTAATTTTGAAATAAGGATGAAAGGGGGCTTTACTTGGCGTGCTTGTTGTCCATAGGGTAGACATCAATAGGATACATGACTGCAATCTGACATTTATTTAGTGGGTTAATTCTTTGTGGGTATAATTATCAATATCTTGGGTGGGGGTTTCAATTGGCATATGTTTTTCTTTGGTTATCTCTCATATTTGTGTAAGTGTTTCAATGGCACAGGTTAATTGGGTTGGTTGGAATTGATCTCAACTGGAACGGGTTTGTTTTTTCAAGGTAACAAGGAAACAATGAATCATAATCTGTAGTGGGTTCTCATGGTGATAGCTCAAGGGAAATTCATTGTTTGCTTCAATTTTGAGAAGAAGGCTCTCATGAGTGTAATGACACTTTGAAGATCGAAATGGAAGATCACTCTTGGAAGGAAAATCAAGAAATGGCACATAATATTTCTTTGTTATCAAGATTGAAGAGATGGTGCTAATTTGTTCTTATGCCACTAAAGTATAAGTGTTTTGCCAAAAAAAAAAAGTCAATTTTATCCTCTATGTTGGAAAGGATTGCCTGGATGGATAACAAGATTGATGATATGCTCACATCTTCTGATGGTTCTACATCATATAGTGTTGGGTTGATTGCCAAAAAGCCCATTTGACTCTTTTGCCCATCTTGTTTTAGAATCTTAGTATATAGTTGACTAGTTTCTCTTTTGGAAGATGTTATTTGTTTTTTTGGCCTCAATTTTTGTTGCTTTAGTTAGTTTGTTGTAACACCCCGTTCTTAAAATATCTATTTATGGGTTCCCGAGATCAAGAGTAAGGGCGTTTCGGTCTTTCATGAGCAATGGGTTATTATTCGGGAAGGTTTCGGATCGGGGTGTGTTTCTAGAAGCGTAGGTCTTCTCGCCACCTTTCCGTGCATATAAAGTTCGTCGGAAACGGATCTAGAATGAAGGAGTTATGATACTTTAAAGATATTGACATTTATGACCCATAATGGAAAAAGTGATGAAAAAGACCATGCATACGTTTGGGGACACGCGTGGGTACGCCTAGCGTAAGCTGGGTTACGCCCAGCGTAGTAGGGTGAGTGATCGCGGGTACCAGGACGCGTACACCCAGCGTACTAGAGTTATGCCCAGAGTCATTAAACCCTAATTTTAGGGACATCTACTATAAAAGGAACATTATGGTTCCAACCCTAGCCTCCATAAACACTCTCTTACCCTCAGAAAACCCTAGAAAGCCGTCCCACCTCCATTGTTGGGTGTGTTTGACCTTGGAAAGCTTGTTTTGGCAAAGGAGAGCCAAGAAGAAGAAAGATGAAGTTATCAAAGAAGGAGTGGGGTGGCTAGAGCTCGTAGATCTGGAAAGGTATCATCTTCTGGAGCCCTTTAGAGGTAAAAAGTTCAGATCTTGATGTCTAATCTCTTAGATCTCCTCTAGTACAAGTTTATGGACCTTTTGGTCCCAAGATTGGGTCTTTGTGAGTTAAGCTCGTTTCTAAGACCAGGGTTGCCTCCCTTAGAGTCATATGAGTCCCATAAGCAGTAAAGTTCCAACCTTTGGGGTTCTATTAAGCCCATGCATGAGACCTAGTTCTCTTATTGGATGTAGAAGATCATTTTGGAAGTTTGAGTTGGTTTGAGCCATATTAAGTCACCAAGTCAGTGACTTTATGGTTTAAGTCATGAAATAAGACCTGGATCTGAGTTTTTAGCCCTTGGAATGGAGTAGTAAGCACTTAATGAGGAAATGACTTAACAGAGCAGTACGCTGATTGTACGTGTAGGTACGCCCAGCGTACTCGTCATGGAGCTAGTATGCTAAGCGTACGTTGAGTTATGCCCCGCGTAACGCTGCCAGTTGGGCCTTGAGTATTTGGGCCTCGGTGTGGGCTGCACTTTGGACTTTGAGTCTTTGGGCCCTAGTGGGCCATCAGGAGTCAGGGAAGATGGTCCAAGTATGGGTGTTGGGCTTAGGGTAAGGCCCAATAAGGAGAATGGGCCCAATGTAGCAAATTGGGCCATTAGTGGGCTTGAGAGCTTACCTAGTGTTGGGCCTTTAATATTTTGATTGTGGGCCTTAGTCATGTACCAGATTTAGTTAAGGGTAAATTGGTCAATTTACCCTTGGAAGGATATTGTGATTGATCTAATGGTTATTTTTACTACTTTGGCTAGTTCGGGATTTTTGGTGAGACGGTGGTTCGGGCATTTGTTTCTTCAGTTCAGAGTTTCGGCAATTGTGAGGTGAGTTATCCTCACTATATCGACAGGGTCTACGGCACCAAGGTCGGCCCTTTATCGGATGGAAATCCGAGTAGTTGTCTGTCATGTTATTGCTTTATTATGTTTGCATCCTGGTAGTTAGGATGGTATATGTTAGAGACCTAGTTAGGGTCGGTATCCTAGTTTATAGGATGATGCTATGCTAGTGACCGGTTAGGTCGGAATCCTGGTAGGGATGTGCTACGTATGTGATCTGCTAGATTGGTTGATTTGTTGTGAATTGTTATATGATTATATGTTTATGTGCACATGGTTGTTTGACTGGGGTTAGGTTGAGGCGGGTACTGCTTTGTGCTGTAGGCCAACATACCCAGGGCGGACCGGTTATCCCAAAGGCCCAGTGTAATAACCCAATTTTCACGTCAAAAAATTTCGTTTTTAAAACATTACTTAGAAAACATTAATAATTAAAACATTGTTTAATTAAACCATTTCACATCGAAAACCAAATTTGTAATCCACAACATTTGAACAACCAAAATATCAGAGTATCAATCCCAGAATAAACTCATAACTGCGGAAACAAGAGTGTGTGTGATAGGCCGCTACCGCGCCGGCTCCTTCCCCTTTGAAGCAGAGGTACCTAAAAACCAAAACTGAAAACCGTAAGCACGAAGCTTAGTGAGTTCCCCCACTGTACCACAAACCATATAATCACATAACATACATATATTGTCAAGCATATCTGGGTGCCCAACCTACCCCTTCGGTCCTCTCGTCTGGATACTGCCTAGCATATCTGGGTGCTGGCCTCCCCTTCGGTCCTCTAGACCGGATACTGCCTATCATATCTGGGTGTTGGCCTCCCCTTCGGTCCTCTCGACCGGATACTGCCTAGCATATCTGGGTGCTGGCCTCCCCTTCGGTCCTCTCGACCGGATACTGCCTAGCATATCTGGGTGCTGGCCTCCCCTTCGGTCCTCTCGACCGGATACTGGGGAACTATTTCTCCCCTCTATTACTACCACATAACATGTATCACAATATCAGAATCTATCTATCATGGCTGGGTATGACTACCCCTTCGGCCCTACCGACCGGATATCTCGGGGACTATCTCCCCCTACTGTCACTAGCACATAGCATCATATCATACTAGCACATAAACATAACACAGGTAGTAGTAATCCCTAGATGAATATCACAGAGACAGTCATCTACATACAACTCCTACTGGTGGGCCGGCATTGTGGCCGTAGATCCACCGCTACTGGAAGGTAACTCACCTCGAAGTAGCTGCTGATCTGATCGGGAACTAACTGTCTACCGCTGCTGCTGTTGCTCCAGAAATCCTCTGGCTGTAATTCCCACAACATACTCAATCAAACACTGCTAACTGCCCTTTGGGTAAAATGACCATTTTACCCCTAATCATGCCCTAAGTCAAAGTCAGAGTCAACTTTCAGTTGACCCGACTCGCCGAGTTGGCTCGCCAACTCGCTGAGTCCCTGTCCAATCGACTGACCTGGATCCCGTCTCTACTCGTCGAGTTAGGCGTTGACTCGACGAGTTCTCCTTCCAAACTGATGTTCAAGTCCTTCATCCTACTCGCCGAGTTGTATGAACAACTCACCGAGTTCATCTTCATCCGATGAACACTTATGCTGAGACTCGCCGAGTTGTATGAACAACTCGCCGAGTCTGTTCTTGATCTAAGAAGATTGCCTTGAACTCATCGAGTTAGGTCAATGACTCACCGAGTTCCTTCATGGATGAGTCCGGATTCCAACTCACTGAGTCACACCCCGTGACTCACTACTCTACTCGACACAACAAAAAGGGGACAAACTCGGAGACTCGCAAACAGACTCGCCGAGTCAGATGAACGACTCGCCGAGTCGTTACCATGCAGTCTCTATATGGTCGATTTTGCTTGAATCCAGCTTATGTTATCCACAAATGTGGGTTCCTAGAGCATGAATAACACGTAAAGTTTCCAACTTTACGTGTAGATACTCACTAATGAGGGATTTAGGGCTCAAAATGCACCAAAAAGGGTAGATCTAGGGTGTACATGCAACATGGGTCCATAAAAGGCAGTAGATCCAAGCTCCTGGAGCTCGATCTCACCTAGATCTAGGAGTTACCCAGCTTATTACGAGTCCACAAGTATACATAAGCTTAGAAATGGATCAAAAGGGCTTTAATGGAGTTATAAGGAACAATAAGCATGAAAACAGAGAGGGAAATCGAGTTTTACCTCAAGGGAAACTATGAGATCGCTCAAAGATGGCTGACCTCCTCTTCTTCTTCTTGATCCACTCTTCTCCCTTCTCCAAAACTTCAAAACACACTAGGAATGCTTCAAACTCTCAAGGAATAAAGCTTTGAACGAGGGGTAGGGCTCTGAGGGTGAATAGGGCGGAGTTGGGGCGCAAATGGTCGTTTAAATAGGGTGAAAAACCTTGGAAATTAGGGTTTCATCAGATAGCGCGGACTCGCCGAGTCCATAATATGGACTCGCCGAGTCGCCAACTTAACCGCGTCCCAAGTCTCATCTCTACTCGGCGAGTCGGCCCTCCAACTCGCCGAGTCCAAGGCCAAAATACAAAATACTCAGATATATCTTACATACCAGGAACCAGGTGCTACAAATCTCCCCCACTTATTTTAGACTTCATCCTCGAAGTCTGCTGCTTGATCCTGAAACAGCTCGAGGTAATGCTCCATCATCTCTTCCACCGGCTCCCAAGTCCACTCCGATCCCTTCCAATGCTGCCATTGCACCTTCACGAGTTCCACTCGCTTGTTCCTCAAATCCTTCGACTTCCTGTCGAGGATTGCGACTGGGCGCTCAATGTAATTCAGGCTGTCATCAACCTATATATCCTCTATCAGCACTACTGCTGAATCGTCCACTAGGCACTTCCGCAGCTGAGAAACATGGAAAGTGTTGTGGATCTGGCTGAGCTCGACTGGCAGATCCAGCCTATACACCACCTTGCCCACCCGGGCTACAACCCTAAACGGTCCGATAAATCTCGGGCCCAACTTGCCCCACTTCCTGAATCGAATGACGCCTTTCCAAGGCGACACCTTCAGGAGAACCATTTCCCCAATCTGGAACTCCAGGTCGGATCGGCGCTTGTCGGCGTAACTTTTCTGCCGACTCTGTGCGGTCTGAAGCCTGCTCCGAACCTGCTGAATCCTCTCGGTAGTCATGAGCACCACTTCGGTTCTCCCCATGACCCTCTGACCAACCTCTCCCCAACATATCGGGGTCCTGCACCTCCGTCCGTACAACATCTCGAATGGAGGGCGGTCGATACTCGCGTGGTAGTTGTTGTTGTATGAGAACTCAGCCAAGGGAAGATAGGTATCCCAGCTACCACCGAAATCTAGCACGCATGCCCGCAACATATCCTCCAAAGTCTGGATGGTCCGCTCGCTCTAACCATCCGTCTGCGGGTGAAAAGCGGTGCTAAAATGCAGACGAATGCCCAACTCCTCATGAAACCTCTTCCAAAACCTGGAAGTAAAACGCACATCCCTGTCCGAGATAACCGATACTGGCACCCCGTGCCGCGCCACAATCTCCCTAATATAGATGTCGGCCAATTTCTCAGCTAATATGCTCTCCTGAATCGGAATAAAATGAGCACTCTTGGTCAACCGATCCACGATGACCCAAATCGAATCTACTCCATGCGTGGTCTTGGGAAGCTTCATGATAAAATACATCGTGATATCTTCCCATTTCCACAACGGGATGTCCAACGGCTGCATCTTGCTATGCGGTCTCTGATGTTCGGCCTTGAACTTCCTGCAGGTCAAGCACCGCTCGACGTACCAAGCCACATCCCGCTTCATGCAGGGCCACCAATAATCTAGACGAAGATCCCTATACACCTTCGTTGCCCTTGGATGAATAAAGAATCGAGATTTATGCGCCTCCTCCATCAAGATCTGATGCACGCCTCCGTGATATGGCACCCACACCATACGGTGTAGTGTCAATAGTCCTCGGCTATCATAATCGAAGGAGGAAACCTGACCCACCACACGCTCGCTCTTCCGATGCTCCTCCTTGATAGCCTCCCGTTGAGCCTCCCGAATTTGCTCCAACAGGGCAGTCACTACGGTCATCCTCATGCAAATATCCCTGATCGGCGCCGCCTTGCGGCTAAGCGCATCGGCCACCACGTTGGCCTTCCCCGGGTGGTAGAGGATCTCGCAATCATAATCATTTACCACGTCCAACCACCGACGCCGCCTCATGTTCAGATTCGGCTGATCCATGAGGTACCTCAAACTCTTGTGGTCCGTGTAGATGGTACATCGAACCCCATAGAGGTAATGCCGCCAAATCTTGAGGGCAAAAACCACCGCCCCCAACTCCAAATCATGCGTCGGGTAGTTCACCTCGTGAGGCTTGAGCTGCCTCGAGGCGTAGGCAATGACATGCCCCCTCTGCATCAGTACCGCGCCCAACCCTGAAATGGACGCGTCACAGTAAACCACAAAATCCTCTATGCCCTCTAGCAGGGCTAAGATTGGCGCCTCGCACAATCTCTGTCTCAGCGTCTCAAACGCAGCCTGGTGCTCGGGTCCCCACCAAAAGACTACGACTTTCTTCATCAACCGTGTTAGGGGTACGACTATCTTGGAGAAATCCTGAATGAATCTCCGATAGTAGCCTGCCAATCCTAGGAAACTCTGAATCTCATATGGAGACTTTGGAACCTCCCACCTCATCACGGCCTCGACCTTGGCCGGATCGACCAGAATCCCGTTCTGGTTGACAAGGTGTCCGAGAAATTGCACCTCGCGCAACCAAAACTCACACTTGGAGAACTTGGCATACAAGCTCTCCCTCCTCAGGGTCTCCAATACCTCCCTTAGATGCTCCTCATGCTCCTCCTGTGTCTTGGAATAAACCAAGATGTTGTCAATGAAAACTATCACAGACCGATCCAGCATCGGTCTGCATACGCGGTTCATGAGGTCCATGAACGCGACAGGAGCATTGGTGAGCCCAAACGGCATCACCACGAACTCATAATGGCCATAGCGCGTCCGAAACGCGGTCTTCTGTGCATCCTCCTCTCTGACCCTCATCTGATGGTATCCCGAATGCAAATCGATCTTGGAAAACCAAGACGCTCCCTGAAGCTGGTCAAAGAGATCATCAATCCTCGGGAGTGGGTAACGGTTCTTCATCGTTACCTTATTCAGCTCCCGATAGTCTATGCACATTCGGTGCGACCCATCCTTCTTCTTCACAAACAGGATCGGGGCTCCCCAGGGTGAACTGCTCGGACGAATAAATCCATTATCTAGCAACTCCTGCAGCTGCGTAGACAACTCCTGCATCTCGAGAGGAGCCAACCGATACGGTGCCTTGGCTATCGGAGCCGCACCAGGAACGAGGTCAATCCTGAACTCCACTTGTCGCTCCGGAGGTAACCCAGGAAGCTCCTCTAGGAAGACATCTGCGAAATCTCGCACCACCGGAACCTCGCTCACTGACGCCTTACCCGCCTCCCGGGTATCCATCACGTACGCGACGTATCCTGCGCATCCTTACTGAAGGTAGCGTCTAGCCCTCGCTGCTGAACATACTGCAGGTCCATACCGCGGCCTCTCGCCATGAATCACTAACTCTCCCCCACCTGGGGTCCTGACTCGCACTAGCTGCTGTGCGCAATCTATCACCGCCCCATTAGGGCTCAACCAATCCATTCCTATAATCACCTTGTTCCCACGCAATGGAATGGGAACCAGATCCACCAAATAGTGCTCCTCGAATAACCTCAGAACACAATCTCTGAATACTGATGACGTCCGCACCGATCGATCGTCGGCAATCTCCACCTCCAAAGGGCAATCCAACATGCCCGAAGACTCAGGAAACTTTTTGCTAAGCGCAAGGGAAACAAATGATCGGGTAGCACCCGAGTCGAACAACACCTGAACTGGGATACCGTTCACATGGAACGATCCTAACACATATATACATACACCGAGCACATATCAATATCATAACATCATATAAATAAATGAGAGGGAAAGAATCATACCCGTCACCACATCAGGTGTTGCGCGTGCCTCCTCGGCGGTCAGCTGAAATGCCCGGCTCCTCACCACTGGAGCCTCTGCCTTGCCCTGCCGGCCATCTGTGATCCGTAGGGTCGCTGGAGCTGGCGCCTTCACCGACGCTGATGCTGTCAACTGGGGGAAATCGTCCTTCTTGTGGCCCCTCTGGTTGCAGTGGAAACACAGCAACTCAGACGTCTGAATAACTGCTGTCGGAGCAGTGCAATCCCTGCTATAGTGCCCAGACTTGCCGCACTTATAGCATCCTGATGATCCCAACCTGCACGCCCCCTCGTGCGACTTGCCGCATTTCCTGCAGCGGCCCCGTCCCTGTTGGCCCTTTGGCCCCAAATCTGATCCCTTGGGCTTCTTCCCCGAAGCCCCTCCTGGCTGTCCCTCCTCTGCCTTCCGTTTCCGGATGTGCTCCAAATCTATCTCCCTCTCCCTTGCCCTGGCAATCATAGAGTCCAAGGTGGGGCAAGCTGAAAAACTAACGTGCTCCCGGATATCAGCCCGGAGCATGTCATGATAGCGGGTCCTCCTCATGTCCTCATCGCCCGCATACTGGGGCACCAACAGTGCCTTCTCCCGGAACTTGGCGGTGATCTCCGCCACAGTCTCCGTCGTATGTCTCATGTCTAAAAACTCTCTGGCCAGCTGATGAAGCTCGACAGCCGGCGCAAACTCTGCCCTGAACCTGGTCACAAAGTCCGACCAGGTCATAGCCTCAATAGCTGAGGATCCCAACAAGTCACCCACTGACTCCCACCAATCTCGAGCTCGATCTCGTAAACACCCTGCTGCATACCTCACCTTCGACCCCTCGGGGCAGAAGCTAGTCAACTGTGCAGACTCGATGTCCGCAATCCATCGCCTGGCAGCAATGAGGTCTTTCACCCCGTGGAAATCCGGCGCACCACTACCCCTGAAGTCCTTAAAGGACAGCGTGCGAGATCCCGACTGGCCAGATGTCATGTCACTCCTGAACGCCCTGAGGCGATCCTCCATCAACTCGATGATCCCTTTTTTGATCGACCCGAAGATAATGGGGGTCGACTCAAGGATACCCCTGGTGATCTCTGACGCGATGAAATCGCGTAGTCCCTCATCTACCGGCTCGGAACCTGATCTCGAACCTAACCCCTCTCCTGAATCGCCATCTATCGGCCTTGATCGAAGTACCACCATTCTGCAATACATAATAACAATCACTAGTGATACTGATACTTCTTGAGGGATCACAACTACTTACAAGTCCCCTAGTCTTGTCTTAGCCTTCCTTGGTTCGGGTACGGATCCTTTGCTTTCAGTAGTATGGGCCCATACTACCTTCCACATCTATTCGTACCTTCTTCAAGGACTGCCTCGACTCCACCAGATCCCTTCCACTACGGCTGATCACTGCTATACTCATCCTAGGCTTGCCCTAGGGAAATCTCAGGCTCCACCCTACCAAGTCCTCAGCTGCTGAAGGCCTCTTAGTAGTGCCAATTAACCATTACCTAAATACCATCACATGTGGTGAGGCTCGGATAATCCTTCAAGTAACAGGCTCATCTGGGTGCTGGCCTCCCCTTCGGTCCTCTCGACCGGATACTGGGGAACTATTTCTCCCCTCTACTACTACCACATAACATGTATCACAATATCAGAATCTATCTATCATGGCTGGGTATGACTACCCCTTCGGCCCTACCGACCGGATATCTCGGGGACTATCTCCCCCTACTGTCACTAGCACATAGCATCATATCATACTAGCACATAAACATAACACAGGTAGTAGTAATCCCTAGATGAATATCACAGAGACAGTCATCTACATACAACTCCTACTGGTGGGCCGGCATTGTGGCCGTAGATCCACCGCTACTGGAAGGTAACTCACCTCGAAGTAGCTGCTGATCTGATCGGGAACTAACTGTCTACCGCTGCTGCTGTTGCTCCAGAAATCCTCTGGCTGTAATTCCCACAACATACTCAATCAAACACTGCTAACTGCCCTTTGGGTAAAATGACCATTTTACCCCTAATCATGCCCTAAGTCAAAGTCAGAGTCAACTTTCAGTTGACCCGACTCGCCGAGTTGGCTCGCCAACTCGCCGAGTCCCTGTCCAATCGACTGACCTGGATCCCGTCTCTACTCGTCGAGTTAGGCGTTGACTCGACGATTTCTCCTTCCAAACTGATGTTCAAGTCCTTCATCATACTCACCAAGTTGTATGAACAACTCACCGAGTTCATCTTCATCCGATGAACACTTATGCTGAGACTCGCCGAGTTGTATGAACAACTCGCCGAGTCTGTTCTTGATCTAAGAAGATTGCCTTGAACTCGTCGAGTCAAGGCAATGACTCGCCGAGTTCCTTCATGGATGAGTCCGGCTTCCAACTCACTGAGTCACACCCCGTGACTCACTACTCTACTCGACACAACAAAAAGGGGACAAACTCGGAGACTCGCGAACAGACTCGCCGAGTCAGATGAACGACTCGCCGAGTCGTTACCATGTAGTCTCTATATGGTCGATTTTGCTTGAATCCAGCTTATGCTATCCACAGATCTGGGTTCCTAGAGCATGAATAACACGTAAAGTTTCCAACTTTACGTGTAGATACTCACTAATGAGGGTTTTAGGGCTCAAAATGCACCAAAAAGGGTAGATATAGGGTGTACATGCAACATGGGTCCATAAAGGCAGTAGATCCAAGCTCCTGGAGCTCGATCTCACCTAGATCTAGGAGTTACCCAGCTTATTACGAGTCCACAAGCATACATAAGCTTAGAAATGGATCAAAAGGGCTTTAATGGAGTTATAAGGAAGAATAAGCATGAAAACAGAGGGGGAAATCGAGTTTTACCTCAAGGGAAACTCTGAGATTGCTCAAAGATGGCTGACCTCCTCTTCTTCTTCTTGATCCACTCTTCTCCTTTCTTCAAAACTTCAAAACACACTAGGAATGCTTCAAACTCTCAAGGAATAAAGCTTTGAATGAGGGCCAGGGCTCTGAGGGTGAATGGGGCGGAGTTGGGGCGCAAATGGTCATTTAAATAGGGTGCAAAACCTTGGAAGTTAGTGTTTCATCAGACAGCGCGGACTCGCCGAGTCCATAATATGGACTCGCCGAGTCGCCAACCTAACCGCGTCCCAAGTCTCGTCTCTACTCGGCGAGTCGGGCCTCCAACTCGCCGAGTCCAAGGCCAAAATACAAAATACTCAGATATATCTTACATACCAGGAACCAGGTGCTACACCCAGCGAGCGGTCCGGATAGGCTGTAGGCCCCAAGAGGGCGGACCAGACGTGCCGAGGCTTGGAGAGTGGACCAGGCCGACTGAAGGCCCGGTGCGGGCAGACCAGTCATACTGTAGACTCAGAGAGTGGACCAGGTGGATTGAAGGCCCGGTGCGGGCGGACCAATCACACTGTAGAATCAAGGTATATGGTTAGACTCGGAGGGTGGACCAGGTGGACTGTAGGCCCGGTGCGGCGGACCAGTCACACAGTAGACCCGAAGTGCATGGTTGTTCTGCGTTCTGTTGCAATATGGCATGTTATGTGTATGGTATATGTGGTTGGTATTTTCGGGATATCTCACTAAGCTTTCGGGTTTACAGTTGTGGTTTAAATGTTTCAGGTACTTCAGGAGACCATGGCAAGACAAAGGCATGATCGTACCGCTCCTCATGTTTTATGTGTTTATGATGTGGATCTGGGGAAATACTCTGATAATAAATGTATTGAAAACCTTTTTGTAATAAATTTATGAAATTGGGTTGTTTTTGAAAAGTTTAAATTGGTTGAAAATTTTAGAGCGTTACAAGTTGGTATCAGAGCCTTGGTTTGAGTGAATTAGAGGAACATTCATGATAATGACTAGTTCGTCTGTCTTAGCATTCTGGTGAACACCAGAATTGATCTTAAGATTTTGTAACCCTAGACTGGCCGAGTCTAACTGTAGCGAACATCTGAGGTGTGGGGGAGTCACCCCCGTATAGATCTATACACAAACTCTCGCTCTCCCTCCAGGAGACTTTGATTATAACTACAAACTACGACCGACACACGTTGGTGCCACCCGTTATTACTCACTAAATCCCAATTGACTTTGATTACTATTGATTATCGACCTGTATTTGTTTACTTGGACCTTACTAGAAGTACTAATGGGCCACTAAGGCCCAATAGCAATTAAAAGCCATTGAGGGCCCCTTAAATATGAAATTGGGTCGTAGAAGGCCCAATAACATTTATTATTATTCCTTGGTCCCAAAATCATGTTAATGGGTCACAAAGGCCCAACAAGAATGATTGGACTTTCAAGCCCAAAGTTTTGATTGTTTACTTGTTTTAGGAATTGTATAATTGTTGGAAAGTTTGATTGGACGATTGTTATTTTTGTATCGACACGAGACCGGTCGATTTGTTTATAACGATATTTGGATTATACGTATGTTCATCTCTCTATTTTCATGAGTTGTAACTTTTGGTATTTTTGACTCAAATATCTTAAAAATAAAATAATTGGTTCAAAATGTTGGTTTGACCCCTTTTTAGCCCTTCTTTAATAAAAATAGCAATTTTAGTCCTTTATACAAAAAAGACATTTTAAGCCCTTAAATCATTTTCTTGGCGCATTTGACCTATAGACTTACTCAATTGATATTTTAGCTCAAAACTTATTCTTTGGCAGTTTCAGCCCTTCCAGAATAGTGTTTTTCGGTTAAAGCCCAAACTTTTGCAACTTTTACAATTTTGGCCCAAAATCCAAAAACTTTACATTTTTTATCCTTTTTGGAAAAGAAAAGCATTTTAACCCTTGAAATAGTCTTGTTTAACTTTTTATCCCCTTTTTTGAGAAATTTATCATTTCAGCCCCTTGAAAATCATGTTTTTAACAATTTTGGGCTTAGTGGGCTGAAAAGCCCAAAAATTGGCCCTTTAAGCTACAATTTACATTTCAAGTCCTTTGAAGAGCATAATATTCATAAAAACATTTATTGTGACTGTTTTGACTCTTTTGATCCCTAAGAAAACCGTGAATAACAATTTTAACCCAACTTTTGTTTATTTGACAATTTAAGCCCAAAAATTGGTTTTATGTTACAATATGTTGATTTAAATCTTAGAGGGTATTTTTCTTGACTTGTTTAGTGTAGTGTACCTTAGATCAGGTTTGTTTTCCTTCTTATGTCATAGATCTCGAGATTTCTTTCCTTTTTGTTTACATAATCAACACATAAGCACATAATTTCACACATACATACATGAAATCATACATAGCATACACATACACATAAATCTACACATTTTATTTGTATTCTCCCCCATAAAACTTGTAAAAACCGGAAAGAGAGGGGTATGAACTCACCTTTTCTAGTTGATCATGGTTTTGAAGAAAAATGGAAGAAGTTTGATGCTATTCTCGGCCTAGTAAGCTTCTTGGAGGATCTTTGGCTTAGATGAGTTCTAAGAGGCAAGATCACAAATTTGAATAGCTTAAGAGGAGATTTTTGATGAAATGAAGTAATTAGATCATGGATTTAAGCATCAAATTACCTTAGATGCTGACTCTTAGGGAAAATCCCACTTGAAAGCTCCTAAATCTCGAAATTTTTGATGAAGAAGAAAGAACTTTTCTAGAGAGAGTTTTGTTTGTAAAAGATGAAGGAAATGGGTGTGTGTGTGGGTGTCTTCGGCCGAGAGTAGAAAGGAGAGGGAGAAGAGAGATAATTGAGTTGACATGTATGGAAATATCGGAAGAGTGCATGGATATCCCATGTATAATTGTGAGGTGGCAAGCAAAAGTCAACTCTTCCATTCCTTTGCTTTGTATTTGGGCCGAGAGAGGTAGAAGGAAGAAGAAAAGTTGGGCCTTTTTGTGCTTAAGTCCATAATATGGCCCATTTAAATGATTTTCGGCCCAATTGGCCTTTAGAGATGGCTCACGACCCAAAACAATCAAGGTATGAGTTTTATGGCCCCTTTAGGGCTAATTAAATTTGTTATGGCCCAATAAGGTCCATTAGGATATTTTATTTCATTCTAGGCCTATTATGGCCCAAAATGTTAAAATAAATGAAAGCGGGTCCAATTAGAGCACATATAAGAGTTCTAGGCCCAAAATAATCAAATTGGAAACATATTGGGCCGTTAGGCCCAATAGGGAAGTCCTAGTCCAAAATGGACTTAAACCAGGATTTCTAGGGTTTCCAATTCTTTGTTAACTATTTGCAGTGCTTGTATAAAGTGTTTGATGGAAGTTTTGTTGTTATTGAATAAGCATCATACATGCTTTCACATTTTTGGCTCACAAATGCTATCATTGTCGTTGTTACAAAGTATCAAAATTCCTAGTTGTGACACAAATCCACCATCGATCACCTCCCAGAAAACCCTATACTATATTTTTTTGTTTCATAAACCTAGCAGCCACTACCCACCGACATAACAGATTTCTTCAAAATTCTAATCGGGGTGTTGCAGATCCAGAAGGCAACGAGGTGTAGTACCTGGGTGAGGGTTTTCTTGAAGCACGTAGGGGACAACATCGATGTTCTGATGGTTCGGTTGCACCACATTCACCTCCGCTGAACACCACCTCTCCCTTCTTCTTCTTTGATACTTTGAATCTAAACCTCTATTACCGATTTCCTTTTCTGATCTCGTCTTTTTGAAGCTTAAGTTTTGGGGTTCATTTTTGAAAGTGAAAACACAAAGTTATTGTTGGAGGTAAATGGTGGTTCTTTGAGGAGATCGTGACCTGAGAAGAATGGTAGCGATGACGGCCTAGAGGTTACCGATGACCATCTGCTTGATGGTGAAGGAGGTGGTGGTGACGGTTCTAGGGTTTCATGAAGGTGAAGGCTTGAAGAGGTAGTACTCAGATCAGAGAAAAAAAGGAGAGATAGGGAGAAAGAAGGGGTTGTGGTCCATTGATGGTGGTGGGCGTTGATCTGACGTCGGAGGTGGTCGTTGGTGGTGGTGGTGAGGATGTTTCATGATGAGAGGAAGAGGAAAAGAGAGATAGATATATGAGTTGTAATTTCTATTTTTTTTAGATATAAAGTGAATTATAAATAAATTAAAAATAAAATAGTAAGGGTAGTATAGTCATTAAAATATGGTAAGGGATGAAGGGTGTAAATTTAATCCGACGAGTGATCAAACGTGCAAGTTTAAAACATTCAAGGGACGGTCCGAGTTAATTTTTAAATATAAAGACTGAACGTGCACTTTGACACATGCACGAGAGACGGTGAGTATAATTTACTCAAATATATAAGATAAATTGGATGTGTAATTCCAACAAATACACGTTAAATTTTATATGAGATCCGATTAGGAAAACAATATTACTTCAAGATGTTTCACTTTGCTATAAGCTTAACCTTTTTTTTTGCTCAATTAATCTGGGAGAGAGCTAGTAATGATTCATGTTGTTTATGATCGTATCATTGTATGATTAGTGGTAAAAAAAATCTCATGACATCAGGCTCTTAGATGATTCAGATCCATTAGTATAACTATGGGCCTATTCAACGGCCGAAACCCAACCTTTTAAACTTTACAGGCTGAAATGTCATTTTATGAAAAGTTTACTCACTCCCGTCAAAATGTCAAATAAATCAAGTCGGGTTGCTTTTTATTGCAAACTAATTAGATAAGGACCCACAGAGGTGCACAAAAAACCGGTTCGAGAAAAAACAAAATTGTATTAAAAGTTTAAATTGACTAGGTCTAAGAAAAAATCGATTTGTATCAAATGGAGTCGGTTTGAAGAAACGGTTGGTTAGGCTGTTAGGGTGGGGGTTTGCCATTATTACTATTGTAACCAATTTAGGAAAAACCGGCCTACAAGGCCATTTTGGTAACCAATTTTCGTATATAGTCGTTGATTTTTTTTTATTTTTTTTTAAATATTCTAAGGTGTTAGATGGTTGTGACCATTTTAATGGTTAAAATGAAAAGTTTACTCATTTGTTTGTATAAATAGGAATAGGGCGTGTTAGGCTGGAAAGAATGGTGTCACAAGAACTGTATTCTCGTCTTTGACACGTAGGTGCCATATAGGTATCACATCATTTATACCACACAAAACATGGTTCTTTACCACACTTAGGGTGTGGAACTATGGTAGAGAAAGAAAAAAGGTGAGAGAGAGGAGAAGAGAGAGAAAGACACATGAAGAGAGAGAGAGAGAGAGAGAGAAAAAGGAGTGCGACAGATTTAGAGAGAGCTACGATCAAATCCCACCCAATACCGCATACGGGGGTGGTGTTCTCCTGCCTATGTGGCACTGAGTACGGCCAAACCGCAGTCCACTCCCTTAAGCCTTAGTTTCATCATACAACTTATAAATGCTCTAGCCTCTCAAATGTTCTCTACTAACAATTTTGCTCACTAGTTTCTTTTTACAAGAAATGACATCCAATTGTGGTCATTCACAACTTCCGTTGGCATGAGTTTCGTCAATTAACATGTCGGTTGTCAAAGTTATACCTAAAAAACAAAACATGAAGATTTGTCAATGTCTCGAATTGTGTGAAATATGTCGGGCCCAAGAAAAGCTTGATACAAGAAATAAGATAATTTCTTTATAGAAAATAGGAAAATATCACATTAAATACATTCATTATACATCATAGTATCATACTTTTTTTTTTTGGAAACAGCAAATATATTAATATATCAAAAACCCAACCAAAAGAAAGAAGCAAACGGAGGGGAAGGAATAGAAACAAACAGAGAATCACAGAAAAAATAAAAAAACATAGTTACAAGAAACAAAGAAGATAGATTTTTTTTTTTTTTTTTTTAGAATGGGAAGCAACTCCAAACCACCCATCTACCTACCCAATTCCCCCTGAATTTGATCCATTCGTAAGTTTGAAGAATTATAGAATCCGCAATGATTGCAGGGGAAGCACCAATTTTCGTGAAAGTTTTTCCATTTCTTGCTATCCATATGTTCCAAAAAGTGGCGTAAAAAATCATGTTGAGAATTTCTCTCTTCTTGGGACAATTCCCCCATGAGGCAGCAAAATCAATAAGACCACGTACTGAGTTGAATTGATTATTGTCAATTCCGCACCATTTTAAAATCCAATACCATACCTCCTTGGAGAATCCACAATCAGCTAGAAGATGATTCGAAGATTCGTTACTTACCCCACATAATTGGCAATTTGGATTTTGGACTAATATACCCCTAAGACTAAGCAACTACGCAACAGGAATTCTATCCATTACATACCTCCACACAAAACATTTCACCTTTAAGGGGATTAATTTTGACCAACATATTTTTTGTCCCATACCCAGATTAAGATTTGAATCTACCATTCTCCTTAGAATATTCACCAGATATGTGCCATCTTTGTTAAAATTGAAACGAAAACCAATGTTAGAAGAATGATGAAACGCCATAGATCCAAACATGGAATAGAAATCATGTAGTTCAGCCTTCTCTACATCATTGAAATTGTTTGATTTCCATTTCCATAGAAAGCCTGTGCTGCATATACGCTCCATGAATTGACATTTTTTTACTCTTTCTAGCTGGTAGAGATGAGGAAATCTTTTTTGCAATGGATCTCTCCCACACCATTTGTCTTTCCAAAAAAGGATTCTGGAAGAATGGTTTGGAACCAGGGAAAATAGCTCGTCCGGATCAATGTTGTAATTTTGTAGACTTTTGATTGCTTTTGAAATATTACTCCACACCCCACTTGCACTCTTGCTGACCATGTAAGTGGCTGGCTGATTCCTAAGGTTGTGAATACTAGTAATCACTTTAGACCATAAGCTTTCATTTTCATTTCTTAACTTCTACCACCATTTGGTAAGTAAGGCCACATTTTGCGCTTTAAGAGTACCCACCCCTAAACCATCCTTTTTATCTGCCACTACATTTGTCCAATCAACCCAATGAATCTTTTTTTTAACATCGGTCCCTCCCCATAAGAATCTTCGTTTTATTTTTTCCAATGAATCCAGAATTCCTTGTGGTGCTTTGAATAGAGATAAATAGTATGTGGGTAAGCTACCCAAAACTGATTTTATCAAGGTTAATCTCCCCCCAAAGGATAAAGAGTTTGCTTTCCAATTTGATAACTTTGATTGAAATTTTTCCATAATTGGTTTCCAGTTTTTCTTTAGTAACATATTGGCACCGACCGGAACCCCCAAATATGAGAAAGGAAATGAACTTTTCAAACATCCGATAATTTGGGCCATATCTTGAAGCTCCAAATCTGTGGTACATACGCCAAATAGACGGGATTTTTGAAAATTTACTTTGATACCGGAGGAGATTTCAAAGCATTTAAGAATACGCGATAAGTTCTTTATACTACCCCTATCCCATCTACCCGCAAAAATGGCATCATCCGCGTAAAAAAGATGTGAAACTGATGGGCCACCCTGAGGTAGTTTGATCCCTAGAATTAGGGATTTTTCACTTGCATCTTGTATGGCTACATGTAGTCCTTCCATGGCAATGATAAATAAAAAAGGAGAGAGCGGGTCACCTTGTCTTACTCCACGCGTGATTGAAAATTCTTCTGTAGGAGCACCATTAACTAGGACCGATGCTCTTGCGGAAGAGAGACAACCATAAATCCACATCCTCCATTTATGCCCGAATCCCATTTGATCCATAACCGAATCAAGAAAACCCCAATTTATGGTGTCGAATGCTTTTTCAAAATCAAATTTGAATAAAAACATTTTCGTCTTGGTTTTTTTTGCCCACGTGAAAATTTCATCTATGATCAAAGGCCCATCTAGAATGTTCCTGTCTTTTATGTACGCCGATTGAACTTCATCTACAATAGATCCGACAACGCCTTTCAGTCTGTTTGCTAGGATTTTGGCTACGATTTTGTAAATACATCCGATCAGACTGATGGGTCTATAATCAGATAAAGTGGTTGGGTCTTTTACTTTTGGAACAAGAGTGATGAAAGATGAGTTGCAGCCAGGGGAGAAGTTACCAAAAGACTCAAAATGTTTCACATATCTGGAAATATAGACTTTCATGGACTCCCATTTAGATTTGAAGAGTTTGAATGTAAGACCATCAGGCCCCGGTGCTTTATCTGATCCGCAACACCAAACAGCTGTTTTGATTTCATCTAATGTAATCTCAGCCTCAATGAAAGAACTTTGATCTGGTTTCAACCTTTTAAACAAAGAGCTAATCAACTTTGGTCTGACGGGCCAAGGTTCATGAAATTTATTCCTGAAAAACTCAAATGTTTCCTTCTTATAATGAGTTCTGGATCCGTGCACCATTCACCGCTTATTGTAATACCGTGAATCCTCTCATTTCTATGCTTGTTTTTTAACATCCCATGGAAGAATCTTGAGTTTTGCTTTCTGCTGTAAATATAGCTTGGACATCTGTTCGAGTTCCCGTAATTTAACTATTGCATCTCTTCTCGAAATACGCTCCAAAGATGAAAGTATTCTGCATTCAGCCAAGATGTCCAACGAGTCAACTTGCTCCCTTAACATTTTTAAAATACCAGTTTCCTTAATAGTTACTTCCTTCCTCCAATTCCTGATTTCACTTTTGAGGAATTTGATTTTTGCCAGCAAGAATCGATCGGGAGCACCAAACCCATGGAAATTACCCCAAGCTTTATCAAATACCAAATTAAAATCGTTATGTAGTAACCATGAGTTGAAAAACCGGAACGGTGGAGGTCCAAAGTCGACTTTGTGAGGTTTGAGAATCACAGGAGAATGGTCTGAATAGTCCCTTGGAAGAACAGTCACAGATGTCAGCGGTTGCACTTGAATGAAGTTATGACATACTAGGAATCGGTCGAGTTTACTCTGTTTAAGCCCATCGTCACGCAGATAAGTAAATTTCCTTCCCCCTTGAATGAACTCATTTAAACCAGCCACCGCTATGAACCGGTTGAAATCGGATGCCGTATAATGACAGAATGAGGAATTGAATCTTTCACAAGCGAACCTCACTGCATTAAAATCACCCGTAAACACCCAGATACCATTCAACCCTTTTTTTAGATCAATCAAATCATCCCATAATTTACGTTTGTCAACTATAGATTGAGGCCCGTACACATTTACAATTGTTATAGCACCTGAGATACCAACCCATTCCCCCGACGTAGCGATGAAATGCCTGGAGGAGAAGGTATTTGACTTGCGGAACACACGAGGGTCCCATATGCTTAAAATACCACCAGAGCCTCTAGTGGGATTAACAAAATCACATTGATAATTTGTCGATCCCCAGCAACCAACTATATCAATATTATTGAAATTTGATACCCTTGTTTCCTGAATACAAATGAAATCGATGCTTTGTGTGAGTTTGAGTTTCCTAATCCACTCAATTTTCTTTGAATCTCCAATTCCCCTGATGTTGAGAGTCATGAAATTCATTGATCCACTTTGGGTTCTCCTGCACCTTCAAATATTGCTTCCACAAAGTCGTTTCCCATCTCGATTTGGAATCCGACCTCGTTTCCGATCCTGATTGTACTATTAACTTCATTTGAAGAGAGACAAATTCCATTCGGGGAATTCCCACTAAAGGAGTCGGATCCAAGAAAAGATTTATTTAGATCGAGGGAAGGAGAGCCAAGCTCAATGATTTTCGGTTGAAGAAAATTAGATGGGGGAGGAGAAGAATGAGAATGAGAAGCCACTAAAATCCTTCTGGGTGTGATTAGGGAGGAGAAATTCGTATCAATTTTTCTGTGTTTTCCCATGGAGTCAACAGGTTCGAAGTCAACAAACGGGGCTGGCTGGGTCGAATCAGTTCTAATTGGGGTGTAAGGATTTGAATGATGAATATGGGCCGGATCTGGATTATGCTCGATATGGTTTGACCCATCACCAATTGACTTAGGGAATCGACTCTCCAGTATAGGGGAACCGACCAAAACTTGATTTTTACCGGGAATATCCAATCCAGATTTATGACCATCATTATGGGAGGACGTTCTGAATTCCGAAAATAAATTACCTTCCATATTCTCCGTATCTTCACACGAGTTGACCGCCTCCACCGTATCTACATCCGCGTCGGCCATTGCCACCGCCGCTGTGTCATCTCCGACTAATGCAACATCATCAACTGTCATAGGTTCTGAGTTATTATTCTGATCAATCTCACCCTCTTCTAGTTCCCCCGTTCCTTGAACTTCCCAAGTTTCGGATACACCGTCGTCATCTGATGACTCATCTGACTCCAATTGATCGGATTCGTCATCATTTTCAGCGTCATCGAAAGGTTGTGGAGTAGCAGTGTTATGAAAAAACGGATGCCAAATGTAGTCGTATTCCACAATCCCAACCTCGTAAAATTTGCTATTGAAAGAACAAGTTGTAACATTATTGATTCTGAGGTTCGAGTTAGTGAACGACGTTTGCGATTAGAGAGTAATTCTCTTCCAATCGGAGAGAAATTGGGACCCCTGTGATTTTCACCCATGCAATTCTCTCGCTATTTGTTTCCTCGTACAGCCCCATTCGTAACCAATTGAACCATCTGTTCCAGTTATGCTCATCTTGCATGAAGTTTTGAGCATGGCTAGGAAGGTCAAACCGAAGAACTACCCTTAGACCTCCAGCATAGAAAGCATTTATTGAAAAATAATTAACCGATTCGATTAACTTTGGGATTTCAGTAAGGAGCTGAAGGCTAAGAACTTCCCCAACCAAGGCAGAATTGTTCCATGCTTGCATAGCAGGTACCTGCTTGAGAGCCACCGTGTGAGATTTCAATGGAGGGATAAATGGTGCGTGATGGTGAACTCCCGCAACCTCAGCGTATGATCTGCCGGTTTTAGGCATTCCATTAACAGCTTCATGGAATGATGTGGGAGGATAGGGAGGTTGAGCATGAACATAATCCTTCCTTCTGAATTCCAAAGGGTTCCTTCTTCCCTGGGCCTTCTTCTCATATTTTGAGATGTTTACCTTCAAAATACAGTGATTGCATAGATCTCTCAAGTGTAGTCACATCCTTAACACCGCCAAATTTGACAAACCCAAAATACGACCCACCTTTGTCTTTTCTTCCTGGTATGTACACATCTGTGATTCTTCCAAAGGGCTTGAAAGCTTCGTTCAATTCGAACCTGTTTGTTCCAGCGGGGATATTGGATACGAAGAAGGAGGTGATAGCTTTGCTTGAGACGACATTGTATCTTCTTCCCCGAACTTCCGTCCACCCATCATTTTCTTTTTCAAACTCGCGACCATCCAACTTCCTTGGGAGCACCATTTTTTTTAATTCGCATGTAGATAACTCATAGTGTCATACAAGGTGATGAAATATGGTCCGGATCGGAGTCGAGCAATAATGACAAATAAAATCATATTTGGACCTACGATCAAAGTTTGTTTAAAGAAATAATTTCAAGAAACTTGACCATTTGACCAATTCGGCAATTCTCAAAGCTTGTCCAAAAGACTTTTCAACCGCATCATTGCCATTTTAGTCATTCAAACCTAAAACACAATTCAATTAGTATGTGGATCTTGGCTAAAAAGTAATGATTTAAATTTTTGATAAATCAAAATTTGATGTGTGGTCAGCTCCATTTGGTTCACTATATGTGTACATGGTTGTTACGACTACTGTAAATTTTGCATATGATAAAACATGTGATTGTATTTGAATTGTTAGGGTATCTGTATTTTAGAGAAAATTAAACGAATTAACCTTACAAAACAAAGTTTTTTTTTTATTTCCTTTGATAACACATCGAATAAAACAATCAGGGTTTGACAATTAAAATATAAGTGAGATTGTGATGATGTTAATTTTCATATTCTATGTTTTGCACACATAAACGACTTATTGAAGCTATACCACAGGAAAATATAAAGGCCACATGGTAGTTTTAGTATAAGCAGCCTCAGATATAATAAGTATCTAAAGTTTGGTAATAATGCATAATTGTTTTGATTAAATCTGAACGGTAGGTACATACTTAATGGTATTCAACATGTAAATGTGTTTTACGATAAAATTTCATGACCACCTGTCCAATGCGAAATGGGGTTGTGACCTTTTCGTGTCGATTTGGGTACTTTTCCAACAATTAACTGAAATGCTTGGAGTTTTTTTATGAACAACTTTCTTTTAGGCTATATGGAGTGGTCACTACAAGCTCACCGGAAAAGTGGTGCCACCTATGCGCCACATCACCTTCACCACCAACCCACTCCACTATGGAAATGGTCACCACTAACAATATTTACTTTTATTATTATTATTATTATTTTAACATTTTGTTAAGTAAATAACATAATTTTTAAAATAGGTAAATTTTTTTTTATTTTTTGTAACACTATATGAAATAAAAAACATAATTTATAAGATAAATAAATTTTATGAAAATACAAAAAAAAAAAAAAAAAAAAAAAAACTTTCATTAATTAAAAACATAGAAATTCATTAATTAAAAACATAGAAATTTAAAACCTAAAATTACTAAAACACACATAAAACCTAACAAATCAACTACTACACTACTTAACTTAAAAAAAAAAAAAGTAAAAAAAAAAAAAAAGTAAAACACAAAAACCGTAGAATAGTACTACTCGTTGTCATCATCATCATCATCCTCATCCTCATCCGCCTCGTCGTCACCGCCTGCATTCTCGTCGTAATCATCGCCCTCGTCCTCTTCGTCTTCATCGTCATTTCCCCCTTGGTGTTGTCTCTCCCATATGTGCTCGGTCAAATCGTGTCGTAGATTGTGATGTGTTTCACGATTTTGTATTTCCAAAACCCTGGAGAAGTATGCCGGGCTGCCAACTTGTATTACTGCAGGTGGGTTAAGTGCATCGTTGTCGGTATATGAACAAATAGCTCTGCCCTCTTCTTCTATTATCATGTTATGTAAAATCACACAGGCAGTCAACACTGTCGTTAGTTTTGCCCTATCCCATGTTTTTGCTGGATGCTTGATTATGTGCCATCTTTGTTTTAGGACTCCAAATGCTCTTTCAACGTCCTTCCGTGCAGATTCCTGTGCTAACTTGAACAATTTTCGTTTCTCATCTGCTGGAAACGAAAAAGACTTAACAAATGTAGCATACTCTGGGTATATCCCATCACCTAGGTAATATCCATACTTGTATTCATTTCCATTCATAACGTATGACATATCTGGTGCTTTACCCTGCAAAATATCGTTAAATATCGGAGACGCATGGAGCACATTCAGGTCATTGTTTGACCCCGCCATGCCAAAGAATGCATGCCAAAACCATAGGTCGTTTGAAACAGCCGCCTCCAGTATAACAGTCGGGACCCCATGATCTCCTCGTGTGAACTGACCACGCCACGCATTGGGATAATTTGCCCACTCCCAATGTGTACAATCAATACTACCAAGCATCCCTGGAAAACCATGTTTAGCTTCATGCGCGGCATACAACTGTTCGACATCACTTTTAGTCGGATGTCGCAGGTATATGTCACGGTAAAGCTCTATAACATACTCACAGAAAAGGTATGTACAATCTCGACCCGTCCTCTCCGACATTTTCAGATACTCATCTGATGCGTCTGCGGTTATACCATATCCCAATTGTCTAAGAGCGGCCGTACATTTTTGTATTGTGGTAAAACCACGTTTACCTCTAGCATCCCAACGTAATTGGAAAAACTCATAATTACATTCCAAATCTGAAGCTATACGTAAAAATAAGTTTCTACTAATACGAAAACGGTCTTCGAATTTCGAAAGGTCATAAAGACTATCAGAGGCAAAATAATCACGTACCAAAAGTTCATGTGCCGCCTCTCGATCCCGATTGATATATTTTCTATGTTTCTTCTCGCGATGTGAAGTTTCGCCTCTCTGACTAATCGCGTCTTGTGCCGCAGACAATAGTGTGTGCAAAACCAAATTGTCATCAGAATCGCTATCCATTTTTTGGTTGAGTTTGTATGTTTGTTTTGAGAGAATTTGTATGAATGTTTTAAAAAAAATTGTGTATGTGGATGTATATATAGATAGAGAAAGTAAATTAAAGAATTAATTAATTAATTAATTAATTTTTTTTTTGTCCAAACGGTAAGAAAGAAACGGTCGAAAATGAGCCACCAATCAAATCAAGCGTCTCAACCCGTCTTCGCGTCCACGGAACAAGACCCCCACCAGAAGGTGGGGCGGTGTTCACGCGTGAAGGGAGCTGACACGTCAGCTCCCACGCGTCTTCCGAGTGCCACTCCTGATAGCCTTATCAGGAGGTGTTACTCTACCAAGTTGTTTACTGGATCCTTAACCCACGCTTTTCAATGAGATCGAAATCAAACAAAATTTCAAAATGCATAGCAAAATGTTTTGGTAAATGATAAGATAAATGAAAACAAGATTCATAAAATATCTTTTTAGAAATGTGAAACGCCCCTATTTCAGTTTGATGATTTAAAATCATTTAAAAACTCTTTCAAGAAATAAAATATCGTTTGCGGAAATGAATGTCAAAGTCGTACTCATCTAAAACAGTTGTAGTTTCATAGGAGGTTAAAGAGGAGGGTCAACAAATAGAATATCATAACAAAAGCCATGCTTCCACTAGATAACAATGGATTACAAAATGTACAAAACTCCTAAAAGCCTCAATCGCTACTTATACTTGAATAAATGTCAAAATTTGTGATGGTTTTTAGAAACTTACAATGGAACAAAATAAAAATAAAAACTTCACCATCACATAGCACCATGGAGGATTTTGTTCTACAAACTATTAGCAACTTAAAAAACAACAAGATGTCTAATGATACCATGATATCTATAGAATATCAGTAATTTGTTGTAATCATGAGCATATTTCCAACAAAAAATAATAGGCTACGCATTAGAAATGTCTTGTGAGTATTACCGACATTCCTTATCTTTAAAGTCAAAAGCAACTGTGTCACTCCTTTGACAAATGAGAAATCCTCAAAATCTTTTGAAAAACTCTTTAATTTTATTCTTGGATAAATACCATAAAACCTCTTAAGTTTGCAAATTGTTTACTATTTTACCGAAAGTCATATTTTAGGTCCATTAATGCATCAAATTTGGAATTTTTTTAATTTGATCATTTTTTTAAAATTTATCCAGTAAAGCTGAAAATTTCTGACAAACTTAAGAGATTTAATGAATCATGAAAACCAAACTTAAGGGATTTTTTAAACCATAAAAAAAGTAAATTTGAGCATTTATGTCAAACGTAAGGACTTTAATAAACCAGATGGTAAAACTGAAATTTTTTTTTGCAAATATATGGTTTTAATGAACCTAAACTCCGCTAAAAGGTAAATCCGACAAAAACTTGCAAACTTAAGGGTTTTTATATCATTCTCCCTTTAGTCTTTGTAATCCCTTTGGTCTTTAACTCTTATTCTTTAAAACATCTTGAATCTTTAAAAAATAATCATACTATTTTAAATAAATATACTCTTTAAAATATCTTAACTCTTCCAAACATCTTTAGACCGGGGGCTATGGTGTGGGAATGAGCGAATGGAAGAGGACCCGCACCCAGGAACACCACACCTTCAGTGCGGTTTAGGTTGTGTTGGAAAGGGGGTGAGGAGAGTATTCCCTGCATTCTCTCTCCTCTCTTGATTGGACAATATCTTAAAGGCTTTTTTTATTTTTATTTTCAGTTATTTTAATATTTATTAAACTATATATATATACTAAAAATTTATAAATAATATATTAAAATACATGGTTTATAATTCCCTACAAACGAGTACAATATTTATACAAAATATATTTAAAAAAAAAAAATTAAAAACGATATGTAGTGAAAGACGACCATTTCATGACTTTTGGTGAGTGAAAGGTGAGTGCATGGAAAGCTAATGTGGCACGGAAAAAGTGAGTGGTAAAGTATGAGTACATCTTGGAAGATCTTGTATGTTCAAGAGTCATATTAAAATGATATTTCTAATTAACATATGATCATAAAGGGTTATACTAACAACAACTTGATATAATTAATTATTTATTTGAAATTTATTTTAATAAATAATCATAAACTTCTATAACTAATTGCAAAATATTTATTTCATAGAAATAACTAATATTTTAATGGAAAGCAACATTATATTTCATATGGTATTAATTAGCATGTCATGCACAATATTTTGGACTAGAAAAATTCTTTTGTTTTTTTTGCTAAAAGTTAAAGTTTATATATTATAAAGAGTTATAAGAATTTTATAAACTTTTTTTTATCCTTTTATACAAAAAAAAAAAGATAGGTTAATTTCTAAGAAACAAGACATGGTCTTTTGAATATAATAATGGAAAGTAAACATTGTTTAAGAGGCATGAAAGACATGTAGGTTTTAGGGTATGGAGTGTTTAAAGTGTTAAGAACTCTTTGGGAATGATTTAGCTTTATAAAGGCTTTCATTCCTTCTTTTGGTGTGCAAAAACCGTAGCTTCTCGTGTACTCTCTCACTCTTCTTGCAAAAGTGTTAGAGAACATTTTGTTGCTTGCATTTTACTGTCTTGAAGTAAAACTTGGGTTTTGCTTTCAAGCTTAAGAGTTTCTTCACAAGAATAACATCTTAAATCAAGTTGGATTATTGTTGGCGTCTCAAATGATCATCTATTATCCATCAACTTTCAAGCCTCCTTTTAAGGATCCAAAGAACAACAAATGTTGTTATTTCTTCATCTTTTCTATGGTTGGTGTTTTTCTTTCCATTTCTTGCAAGATGATCCTTGGTGGGTTGTAACTAGTTTATAATTGTTCAAAATATTCAAGTCTTCCGTTGCTAAAATATCATGTTTTTTGAAACTATTTTTGAATATAAACCCAACAATTTGCCGATTTGGTATCAAAGAGTCACCTTGTAAGTTTGGTTAGATTTTATGATTTTTTTAAATCTTAGTTTTTGGAGAATATGGATAACTTGTTTTTGTAAAAAAAAATAAGTTCATACATATTTTCTTTGATAACTTTATAAGTGTTATTTTTGTGACTAAATTTTACATGCATTTTTTGTCAGTTAAATTTGTCTTAGAAAAAAAAAGTTTTTTTATGTTTATATGTAATTTAGAGTGCATAAAAAAGTCATGAACCTTTTGTATTGTTATTTTATGTGGACTTATGAAAATGGTTTGTAATGATTTTTTATTCATAAAGTATGTAATAAAAAGTAGCTAGTTTTTATTCATGTTATTTTTATGTAGTAGATTAGTTTTAGACTAGATTTAAATTACTGAAATCGTCCCTATGGTTTGGCTAAAAATGTATGTTTGGTCCCTAACTTTTTTTTTTGCACTCGGATCGTCCCTATGGTTTGATTTTGTTGCATTTTTCGTCCCTATGGTTTGGTCAAAATTGCACGTTTGGTCCCTACCTTTATGTATGCAAGGGACTAAAAACGCAACAAAATCAAACCATAGGGTTGATCCGAGTGCAAAAAAAAAATTTAGGGACCAAAAGTGCAATTTTGACCAAACCATAGAGACGTTTTTAGTAATTTACTCTTTATTTTATGAAAAATTTAACAAGATGAAGATGGAGACCATTTTTGAAGATCCAAGAGTAGCCCACCGTTTTATATGTTTTTTATGAAAGTTTATAACTTTTATAAAAGTATTATAAAATTGCAACAAAGTTGGTTGTTATTGCAAGTGGGAGCATGGAGTCAACTTGAAGTTCATATGAAGATCATTTGGTCCCTTTTTCCCTTTAAGAAATGACTTGATACTTTTGTGTTGGCTCACAAAAGTCTCAACTAGATCATGACTTGTATATGTTAAATGTATGTTTGTGTTGTTTACTTTTCAAGTAAATATTTTGTGTGATTGATAACTTAGCTGTTTACAAACTCAAACTATTTTTTGGACAAAATAAACATCGCATGGAGTTTGTGTTTCAAAATATAAAACGTGAACATAAGATGTAACAAGGTATAACTTTAAAATAAAAACCATTTTATTAAAATGTTTATAACGACAAATTTTGAAATTGTAAAATATAAGTCTAAAATGGTGATTTTATAACTTATCCGAACTCCAAAGTATTAATAATAAAAGGAAGTGTTATTAAGTAATATAAAAGGTTCTTAAAGGCTCAAACTAAAACTTAATATTGAATATTAATTTTAAAATTGAACCGCATTAAAATATAAAAACCGAATTTTATATATGAACATTAAAAGTGATTTTTTGGAAAACTAATACCATGATTAATTGGATGCATGTAATTATCATGATATCACATATTTTAAAATAAAATAATAAAGCATACAAATCCATTTTTAAAAGGCAAGTATGTTCCATCCAACTTAGAAACATTTGCGCACCATTTATATAATGCTTGTGGGATAAAGGATACGTAACCATTTGTGTTATCTTTTGGTGGCCAAAGTACCTTTTTGATTTCTATAACCAAGTTATAGGCCAATTATACAAGTTTCTTGTAACGTCCCAAAAATTAATAATAAACTTTTTATTATGGGCCTAGCCAACATACAATGGGTCTAGCCTAACATACTATGGGCCTAGCCCTAGCCCAACATACTATGGGCCTAACCAACATACAATAGGCCCAACCCATCACATCAATGCAAAAGTCACAAAGACAAATAACATCTTACATAACACATTCTAGTGGGCCGACATTGGTTCCTTCGACCCAAACATATAGTGAGGAGACTCACTTGACTCAAAAAGCCGACTAGAACTCAGCTCAATATCGAGCCAACCGCAACTAATTGCTTACTCTTTCTCTCTCTCTCTCTCTGCCAAATGATGGGTGTTAAACACCTCCTAACAATCCACACAAGGTAAACCCTAAGTCTACCTTCAAAAAATTGAAATTTGACCAAAAATCAACACATGCCAAAAGTCAACGGTCGAATTCGAAGTCAATAGCCCACAACGCCAATTATTCAGCCTCACATCGTGACCAGCCCTTGGTCACGTCGTGAGAGTCCATTCGGCCTAATTCCAACTCGTCTTGACCCAACTCAGTGATGGAAAATCACTGGAGCTGACCTCATGACGTGAAAATCCATCCGTCACGTCGTCAGCCCCGAGAAGCTTAGAAGAAAATGGGACTTTTCAGTCTTACATCGTGAGACCTCATGTCTCATGTCGTGAGCACAGTCTGAAGCAAAAATCCAAAGATTTAAGTCCTTAATCCATTAAGCCTTTCACTTTAATTTTTCTACAAGCTAAAGGGGACTCCAAAGGTCCATAAAAATGATTACTTGATGGACAAGCATTCCTCATGCCTATCCTCCATCTATTCTAGGTCAAAATGAAGAGATCAATCCAAAATCCTCATGCATGGGTCCAATAATCAACCAACTTCTAGATCTGAAGCATAATCATACTCCAAGGACCCTTAGAATAAGTGTATTCCTTCCATTCAAACTTGTTAAAACATGAAAAACATGGGATAACAACTTAGATCTAACCACTTTAAGCAATAAAGCTTGAGACTTTGACACTTATAAAGGTCCATAAACAATATGAGATGATGATGATGATGTTGATTCCTTACAAGCTTCACCAATAGATCACTTTCTTCTCCTTCTTCTATTCTTCTTCAAGCCGAGAAATGCTCCAAAAGGTCAAGAATCAACCAAGGAATGAAGGTTAGGGTTTTTCTGAGGTAAAAGGGTGTTGGAGGCTGATAATGAGCCCTAAAATGTCTGAGAGGGGCTTAAATATGAAGGAAACCCTAAAAGATCATGGGCTTGGGCTGCAGTAGTTCTCACGTCGTGAGATTAGTCTGGATATAATTTACATATTTACGCTTGTCACGTCGTGACCACTTAATGATCACGTCGTGACAGTTGATTTTCTAACAAAAATTAATATTTTGACTCCTTGTAACCCTAAATTGATCCATCTTGGAAAACGGGTGTTACAATTTTCCCCTATTGAAATTAGATTTTGTCCTCGAAATCACTCCTTAGCACCTTCCAGGTACACCAGACGACTCAGACAATCCTTCCAACACCCCAATTCAGACTGAGAAGTTGACCCATACAAATGACGACCTTCCAATACTATAACCAAATCCCAATTCTTAACAAAACTTCACATACCCTGAAGAACAGATTCAATACCCACTTACTTTAACCAATGAAGAGTAACCATCACTTCTTTGCCCAAAATCAGGAAACCCAATACCTTGTCTAACTTCCAGACATACATAACCATTTTGAAACACAACTAATATGACTCCACTTTCGCAGTCTAAACCGAACGAAACCCCTTCCGACTTTGAATTATCCCACTAATACCGGAGAAATAGAATTCCTTACCACTCGTCGATGTCGACAACTTCACGCCCGAATATGAAAACAAGTCCCAACCCAAAACTCAACTGCTGATGACATACAAATCTCATCCTGTTGTCCAACATTTGTAATTTCGATCAATCCGAGATCTCCCTTGTTTCGTTCTACCCTAACTAATAACTGAAGCACCAGTTTCCAACCGGTTGATGAAGTTGATAGCCTCCCGAATGACCATACCACAAGACTTTGACCAAGAGTCTACCCGATAAAAGCTATCCTAGCTTGTCTGCCAATATGACTCCAACAGTCCCCAAGGGATGATATAACTGACCAACACACGAACATAATGTAGTCCACTTCACTATAGGTGAATGCTACCGGTCAATCCATAGTCTTACATCACAACCGACCCCAAAGCGACCTACAACCTTCTTTGATACCATGAATGTTGTGGCCCTACCACAGTCTCACAGCCCATCCTATCACGATCTAATTCTACCTGGTGAAGGCTACGAGCCAAATCATAGATTCATAGCACTCTCACAACTGCGTGTCGACCTGGTGAATGCTACGGGACACCCCGCAGTCTTACATCACTCTTACTGCGACCTACTAATCTAGCGAATGTTATGGCTACCCTGAAGTCTTACAACTCTTCCGCAATTGTCATGGTCCCCACCCACGGTCTTGCCCACTACCCACAAGAATACCTAACCAAATATCATTATAAGCCGAAACCCCATCCTTATAAACCCTAATCAGGTGTTTGGGTCATGATTTGAACCCCAAGGCCTTTCTCAGACAAGAACAGGCAGAGACGTTGTAACACAATCCTCAACCTGAACCTAGGCACGAATCCACCATACGCCACTGTTGCTGCTTCATGTCTTTAAATTTGATAACACTACTAGAAAATAACTTTAGTGACACGCATTGCGTGTCATAAAAGGGTACAGATGACACGCAAATCCATGTCAAGGAAGACCTTGTCATAAAGGAAGATGACACAATTTTGTGTGTCGTAAACTTACGACGCGCATTTACGACACGCATTGCGTGTCAAGGAAGGCCTTGTAATAAAGGAAAATGACACGCTTTTGCGTGTCGTTAACTTACGACGCGCATTTACAAAATGCATTGCGTGTCAATGAAGACCCTGTCATAAAGGAATAAGACACGCATTTGCGTGTCGTAATCTTACAACGCGCGTTTAGGACACACATTGCGTATCATTAAATCCCTATCATAAAGGAAGATGACATGCATTTGTGTGTCATAAATTTCAACAACCATTTACGATATGCATATACGATGTGCCTTTACGATACTCATTTACACATAATACAAAATTATAGAAACAAATATATACCAAAACAATCAACTTCAACCAATAACATCATGTCAAAAAATCGTAATACATTGATATTAAGGGGATCTGATTGTACATTGTTATTAAGAGGTTTTCTCTAACTATATAACCTAATACTGCATTGTTATTAAGAGGCACCTTCTTGTTTCAGATATCATGTCAAAAAAATCCTCCATATCATTGGTTTGCCACCTGGTGTACTGGGCTGCTGTCCACCGGGCGTGGAAGGCAAGTAATGACTTAAACATTAACTGAAACAAAAAAAAGCTTTTATTAATCACACAATCAAGTTTAGCTACTCGACATAGTTGTTATATAAATATGTTATTAACTAATTTGATAAAATCAACATAAGATATAACAAGTTGAATAGCTTTTACCATTTTCTCAAGGTTGATCCCACTTTTTTCTAGTAACGGGGAAAACATTCGAGACTTTTGTAAGCAAAATAAGAGTATTTCGAATCTCCACGTACTGTACAAATTGCAAGCACTTAATCAGTAATTTTGTGATCCTTTGACTCCATTTCTAGTGTAACTTTTAGAAGAATAATAAAATAACACAATATAGATTACAGTCACTGGATTAGACTTAGTACAAATAATATTCATAGGTGCATACGAACCAGGCCCAAAAGAATCTAGTCCTGTCAGATCAAGTTAAATTCCAAAAGTATAAAATGAAGAACTAAGAATTCGAGCACAACAAGAGTACACTTCTATGACTCACCTCCTAACAAAAAGTTGAAAATTTTATAAAAATTAAATACTAATTAACGGACTATGTACATGGAATATGAATGATATAAACTCACTGAGACATCCCCATTTTCACGGCCAGAAAAGACCGATTTTGTTTATGCTTTATAAAAATCAGAGTACCTCTTTTAATAAAAAATGTTGGGGAATTTGTTCTTAGTAAAACATGATAAATACGTTATCAAAGCATTTCCGAAGAAAAATATTTTTATTCATTTTAAAACATTTGGGAAGTCATCGTCAATACATAAACATAAGCATAAACAGAACTTACATTCATTATCACTAGTGATTTATATCTCCTTAATCCCTCAGTGTAATTTGACTTCATATCAACACTTGTGATATAAATAAACTGAGTGGGTCAGGTTGGGAAACCTGGTGAGTACATAGGGTTTTCAACCCACAATAAATAAGTTTATTAATTTTATCAAACCAAACAAACCCGATTACTCGTTCTCGTTATCCTCACTTTACGTCCCTAAAACATCTAACACAAGGGTCCTAGTCTAAGGACTTTCATCGGGGTGACAACACATGCTTCGGGGGTTCCTAAACAATTCATGTCAAATAAGGCAACCATGTGGGGGATGGAGTACTGCTGGTGAGCACACAGTTCAAATAAACACTTACAGGTTGCGAGCCTGCTAGCGTTCCACTGGAATGTCTAGAATAGTCTGTGGTCGTCATCTATACTCCACTAGATGACTAGATCATCAATAACATCTATATCGAGGCCTCTCGTTATTTTATTTTGTCACGCAACAACTATTCATCTACCCATGTTTTACCCAACACATTTTGTAGATATAAAATACATATACAGTTTAAATCATTTAAAACATGTATAAAATTGTTCATCCAGGATAGACAGCAAGTATACAGATAATATGCACACACAACACGTAATTTATATAAAATACTTCATATCTATGTGTAAGCTGAAAGTAATTATGCACTCACCTGAAAAGGTGGTGATTTCGAACTCAGACAACGCTTCGCTTCTTAAAAACTAATTTCCTTCGACGAAACCTAGTATTATTACCACTAGAGTTTAGTCTATTATTCGCCGACACTAATTAATAATTTAGCTATTATTACTATTATATAAGCATTAAAAAATACTTATATCCCATAATAATATCCCAAGTACTTATTATAAGTTCCTAATAACGTTACTATAGTTAAATAAAAGCTATATTAAAAATAGCGTATGCGTAGTTCACTTTCAACGGGTTTTATAGAAAACCGGGATTTGCTTGGAGCAGCATTCCCGAGCCAAAAAAACTCTTCTTCTCGGAGCCGTCGAGCACTCCGGAGTTTCCGCCTCGTGCTAGGGAGGTTCCCTAGGCTTTTCGGGGGTTTCGAGGCTAGAGAGAGATTCTAGAGAGAGAGTAAAGAGAACAAAGAATGGGAAATGTGTGAAGAAAATAAGGGTGGGAGAGGTTCTATTTATAGGGTGAAAATGGTTGAACTTAGTGCCACATGTCACCATCTAGTGGCAAGACTTTGGGAGAAAGCAATGGCCAAGATTGTGTCACATCACCCATTTTCGCACAGCATACTTCCGACTTCTAAAATCCGTAACTTTAACATACGACCTCCGTTTTTGACGTTCGTTATATCCACTCGTAGGTAAAAATAAGATCTACAGCTTTCATTTTGACTCTGTCGGCTAATTCTTGACCGATCTTAAATTTAACAGTACGAGGAGATTATACTATTAAATGTCCGCGTAAAATTCATAACTTCTACATACGGACTCTGTTTTCGTCTGTCTTTTTACCGTTGAGTTCCTATTAATGAGATCTTCAATTCTCATTTAGGTCGCCTAGGCCAAAAACCGCTCGATCTAAAATTTGAGTTTCGGGTTGTGCACTGCTAAGCCAAATCCTTGAAAATTCATAACGTCCTCATACGAAGTTAGATTTGGGCGTTCTTTTGTTGTATGTTCTCGGTTTAATGTATACTACCACTTTTTTTTTATATTTCTAAGGCTAAAAAGTTATCCATCATAAATTCACTATTTACGTCTTCCGGTGTCGTGTCGGTTTTGTCGTAAAACTTTGACGGACCATAACTTCTTCATTATAACTTGGATTTCAACGTTCTTTATATGTACGGAACCCTTGAGACGTATTATACAAGTTGGTTAAGATTATTTATTCTAAATAATCTTTTGTCAAAAAGTCTTTTTCGACCCCTATTATCTCTAAATTGACTAGCTCGGATCTACGGGAGTTACACTCACCTTCCAAAAAGATTCCCAGCATCAATAATACTTCCTTGAATAAAGTAATCCATGTTTTTAGTCACCTCTTCAAGATTATTAACTGTCTGCAATACTTGCACACATAATAGAAACAAAATTAGTCAATAATCATGTGTTTTATACTTTTACATGTGAGCAATTTGACCATATTAATATTACCACAATAGAATTTCCAAACTGGTGATTAAATATGTATGATACTTATCATCCTCGGATGTTGTTTTCAAATGTTTAGGTTTGATACTTCAACCACAACAAATGTTCCACTTGAGTAACCGGGCTGACCTCTCTGAAAAGGCATCATTCTAGACCAAACTTGTAGTTTTTTCTTCTCTCTTTTAGTAAGATGGACCTATTAAAGGTAACTCACAGTTAGAAGATAAATTGCGTGATATAAAAAGAAATTGATAAATATGAATCGTTACCTACCTAAATATATTATATTATCAAACTCTTGTAAAAAGAAGAAGAAAGAGTTGTATTTACCCAGATCTAATGGATTCCCAAAAGCTAGCCTTCAATTGAGAAACTTTAAGCACTTTGTTCCCTATAAGAAGTTACACATGTAAATAAAATGATACTAGGGTAAATCTGAAAACCCTAATTTCATTTCAAATTGGGAATTGAATAGGAGGTTAAGAACCTCTTGATGATAACTTCAAACTAAAACTGCAAGGGTAAGCTAGCTGATTTGAACAATCCAAAATGCAATTTACAGGAATGATAGCACATCTAAAATCAACAACAATACAGGAGATGAAATTTTGGACATGTAATTGGATGAAAAAGTGAGATATTCATATTATAACTCACAGGGAAGAAGATGCAAAAGTCTTTATTTCCCCCTTAGCTACTTAAATGACATAGAGATAATATTCTTCAGATTTTAGACTGAGCTTTGTTACTTCATGGGGTGTGATCCTTTTATCAATCTTGTGACTTTATTTTATTTTACATAAATTAGAAAGAAAATTGATCCAGTCTTGAAGATTTGTAATGTCTTTACTTGCTAACTTCTTGATAATGGCATGTCGTGGGACCCCTGCTCTATACAACATGTAACTACATAGATATGCCAAAATTTAAGTTATAATACTAAAGAAATTTTAAACAGCTTAACTTAACTTTAACTTACCCAGGTTCTGATACACATACAAGCCCACAGTGAAAATGAAAATTCCTATCCTGATAAGAATGAAAGACGATTAAAAAACTCATAAAGTAAAATGATGTGCAAAAGAAAAGTTGTTTTCTAACCTGTTGATATCTTGTATTCTATGTTCAATAACAATCAGAGACTAGGATTAATTCTCCCAAATAAGAGCATAGCATTTGGTAGGATAAATAATACAATTAGGACAAGTAATTAACGTTTTGAGGAATGCAAAAATGATGATGTTAAGTAACGATATATATGCTTGAAAGAGAATCTTACCTGAGGAATTGGTAGTATAATAAATAGGTCAAGGAAAAAATACCCAGAAAGATAATGTAACATAGTTTTCTAAGATTATCAACCAATTCTTGAGCACCTAGAACTCTTGATTCAGGTGAAAAGAATGCTAACCTGAACTGTAAAAGACATTAACAATTATTCAATACCAGAGTACCATTAAATACTATAACAATGAACTAAGATTATTGGATATGCAAGCAAATGATCTATACATCAAAGAAAAAAAATCATCTGTCCCAATATAAATTCATCGTAGATTATTGGTGGTGATTTTAGTGGGTCAATGATTACATCTTCTTCTTCTGATTCTAAAAGTGTTTAATTTAAGTCAAGCATTTCATCGAATGGCTGGAATGCATAAATTTTCTTTATGAATAGATGGGAATCAGAGCATGGAAAACAAAATTAAATCAAATCGATGATAGGATTGTATAAAGTAATGTAATAGATCTATTATTAACTTGGAGTTGATGCCTATACAAAGAAAGGTTGGAAGGCTAGTAAACAATGTTAAATAATCTCAGTATACAAGAACCAACATGTTCCTAAGAGGTAAGATGTCGAACCCTAGAATGCTGAAGAACATGTTAAACACTAGAATGGTCACGAATGGTTGAAGAATTACGATGTAGGAGGTAGGATGTCGAGATATGGATTAAGCTTGTTGAACCCTAGAAGGAATCACCAACTCTTAGTAACTATTCTGGAAGTGAAAGCTATGGCAGTCGCACCTCACACACAATGTGTGCGTCTTTTACCTCCTTTTTTACGCTCTATGTGTCTTTGTTCCTAACTCGAAAAGAAATGGAGAGAAATCACCAACTCTTCTGCAAGTGAAATTTGTGTCGTGTTTTCTCCTTTTATCATGAGAGAGAAATGGAGAGAAATTAAGCAAGCCAGGGTTGCAGGATGATCGAAAAGAAAAAAAGCCCTAGCTAATGTCCTTCAATTTTGTGAGATATAGTATATGGTCGACGCGCGTTTGAAAAAATTATAAAGCAACATCGATCTACACAAAGCCCATTTTATAGGTGCCCTCCGTGTTTGTAATTTTTTTTGTAGGACGCCAATTTTAGGGCACGCATAAATGCGTGTCCTCCATCCTTTAAATTTTGTAAATCTGACATTATTTTTAGGGCACGCAAAAAATGCGTATCGTAAATCCGTGTGTATTGTTCACATGTCATTAATTAAAGGGTTGTTTTCTAGTAGTGTAACCGTGAATCTTCAACCCTTGCTTCCATGGTTACATCTGACCACTGACATTATCCTTTACTTAATCCTTAACTCATACCCCAACCTAGTTGGCTACTCATTTGTCCTTGTTTATGGAATTCCATGCTAGCCCGTATTTGAAAATATTTCTATGAATTCCCAAACATTCCTCCCCCACTTGGATTCAACTACGATCTCATAGTCTTCATAACCCTTCGAACTTCCTAGTCATCCCAGAACGTCACCCATTTGATCCTTGACGCTGGCTCCTGCCATTACCAGTCATAAGAAAAGAGGATTCCTCAGAAAATTCCAAAAGGTTTTACTATATGACTGCTATCCATAGCCACATAATTCCAAGATTCCAACTTGTAATCACAATCCATATCAATGAGCAACCCAACCATAAGCCTTCTTAACTCAAAGAAATATCCCAATTGTAAGTAACCAAATAGATCCTTTAGAAACACAACTTATCGACAGGAACCCTTGAACTGAATAATGTTGATCCAACACCTTAACTCACAACTCGAATATCCATTGATCCATACTTACTGAAAGATCGTTACACTTCAACATCACCAACTGATACAACTTGAACAACAACACTGATCTAATGAACTTACACTACAACTCCTTCCGTCCCATCATGACGAAACTAACATATCGATCCATTTGTTGCTTATTCGATCATGACACTCAGATTGCTTTCTCCTATGCTCACACCATAGTTGTCTGCCGCCCCCCGAACTGATGCCTACAGCCGGATCAACTAGTTAATCTTCAAGCATGACTCTTGGTATGCAAAATGACATAGGACGATCCTTCGCTAATAATAACCAAGCAATCATAAAGAACTACAATCACTAGATGGTGACATCTGAAACTTTCTAATATTATAGCTTCAAACCCGACGAAAGCGATCTATACACCATTTGTTTTACGAGGCACTCTGAGGGTTGAATCTTAGATCCATTGAAATCTACTAACGTTCCAATAATATCTCTAACCTACTAACCAAGAACATGCCCAATTTAGATAAAATAAAGGTCAAAATACATACTAGTGATTTCCTACAGCTCAACCTTGACCACCTGCCGAACAATAGGTGCTAGGGTCGGCACCCCTTCCACGACCCATGCAAGACAATCGGGTTTGAGATGACACGATTGGTGATAGTGAAAACACGTCCGCTTCTTTTTGCAATCGTGCACAACATGCCATTTATCTCCAAAATTTATAACATTTGAACTTGTGGCAAGCAAACCTGTGGGTTCCTCCAAACTTACTGTAAATGTTGAAGTCCCCCCACTTCCCGACTTCTAATACCTAGGCTAGCCATGTCAAAATCCTCGCTCAAAAGTTCAGAATCATGTGCCCTCTTTCTTTTTCCTTGTTGCGTTCCCACTTCAAGATCTCCCTTCATATTCGTCTCAGTACTCTCTGTCACAGTCCGAGTGACTGAAACTCGCTCCTCAATCTTGAGAACTAACCTGTCAAAGATCCGACCAATGATCCCAGGCAACTCTTCCAGTAAAATCTATGAAACCTCTGTGGCAATCCTATCACAGAATCGATCCCCCTGAAGGAATAATGTATATCCCACATTCGATCCCTCGAATTAAGAACTTGCAATATGATCCTCCTTCCCGAAGAACTCTAGGGCTCCACAAGCCTTGAACTCCTAATGAGAGAGAGTTCGAGCCCCCAACTTTCGTGCTCCAACCTCGGCCCAAAAATCCCTAAGACGCTCATCCAAGAGCTCCATGATCCTTTCCTTGAAGGTACCAAACATCACAGGAGTCGCATCCAAAATACCGCGAGTGATCTTCAACATAACAAACTCGTGTATCCTCTCATCAATCTGCTTAACACTAGTGTAACGACCAAAAATTTCAACCAATTTAAAATTTTCAAAAAAAACCCGATCCCATTAAAGTTATTACAAAAGGTTTTCAACACAATTTATTTAAAGTATTCCCAGAATCTCATCACAACATAAACACGAGGAGCGGTACGATCACGCCTTCGCCTTGATACGGTCTCCTAAAGAACCTGAAAAACATTAAACCACAACTGTAAGCCCGAAAGCTTAGTGAGATATACCCAAAATACCAACCACATAAACCATACACGCATAACATGCCATAACATATCCGATCACAGAACAGCCATGCACTTCGGGTCTACTGTGTGACTGGTCCGCCGCACCGGCCAACAGTCCACCTAGTCCACCCTCCTAGTCTAGCCATACACATCGAGTCTGCAATGTGATTGGTCTGCCCGCACCGGGCCTTCAATCCACCTGGTCCACTTTCTGAATCTATCCACATACATCGAGTCTGCAGTGTGATTGGTCCGCCCGCACCGGGCCTTCAATCCACCTGGTTCACTCTCTGAGTCTACAGTATGAATGGTCCGCCCGCACCGGGCCTTCAGTCGGCCTGGTCCACTCTCCGAGCCTCGGCACGTCTAGTCCGCCCTATTGGGGCCTACAGTCTATCCGGACCGCTCGCTGGGCCTTTGGGACAACCGGTCCGCCCTGGGTATCTTGGCCTACAGCACAAAGCAGGACCCGCCTCAACCCAACTCCAGTCCAAACAACCATGTGCACATAAACATACAATCATATAAGCATTCATAGTCAACAAACCGATCAAACAGATCACATAGCATATCATCATCCTAACCAGGATACCGACCTAACAGGTCACTAGCATAGCATCACCCTACATCTCAGGATACCGATCCCAACCAAGTCTCTAACATATACCACCCTAGCTACCAGGATGCAACATACCAAAGCCATAACATATAACAAATACCCGGATCTCAATCTGATAAAGGGCCGGCCTTGGTGCCTTAGACCCTGTTGATATAGTGAGGATAACTCACCTCGAAACTGCCGACTAAACAGATAACCCAAGCTGCTCCGATCACTGATACGGTCTCCACCACTGGACAACCACCAAGGCACTGAACTCAAAACAATATCCAACAATTACCAAAATGCCTCTGGAAAACACTGGTCAACCCTTGGTCAAAGTCAAAGTCAAAGTCAACCCCTGACTGACTCTACTCGTCGAGTCAACCCGATGACTCGCCGAGTCCCCATGCTCAGAATTTCCCCTAATCTACGACTCAACTCGCCGAGTCACCCTGAGACTCGCCGAGTTCAACAACTCTGAGTCCACTCCCACACAACTCACCGAGTCATCCCTTGTCTCACCGATTCACGGCTCAACCAGAAAAGATTGGGACTCTTCGACAAGACTCGCCGAGTCCAAGAACAGACTCGTCGAGTCTAAGGCTATCTTCAACCTACTCGCCGAGTTGTTCTTCCAAATCGTCGAGTTCCAGGCCGTCTTCATCCAACTCGCCGAGTTGTTCTTCCAACTCGTCGAGTTCCAGGCTATCTTCAAGCAACTCGCCGAGTCCACCCATGTGACTCGCCGAGTACCACCGGGTCTGAATCCATACAGAGGCTTTCCAAGCCATGCAGATGATTCAAACCATAGATCTACCCTTCCTAAGGCCATCCATCACGTAAAGTGGCAAACTTTACGTGAATCCAAGGAGATCTAGGCATTTTCACTCTAGGGTTTGGGTTTGGGACAAGATAGCTCCTTCAATCACTCATTAACAGGGACTTTATGACTTACAAGACCATCCTAAGCTTAGATCTGAAGTAGCATCCTCAGATCCAAGCTTCTATCTCCATTTAGATGTCATATCAACCACCACACATGAACCCATGAAGAAAATAGCTTAAGGAAATGGTTCCTTACCCTTAGAATGAGCCCAACCAACTGTAGATTCCTGATTCCCCCAAGCTTCCTGATGCAAGCCTCCAATCCTCAAGCTTAAGGCACCAAATATCCTTCTCCAAGCTCTAATTCACTCAACAATGGGGTCTCCTCACGAATTTAGGGCTTCTGGAACTCAAGGAATGATAAGGAGGTTGGGGAGAAGATATTATGTTCTTTATATAGGGCTCAACCTCCGGATTTAGGGTTTTCTCTACTCAGCGCCTACTCGCTGAGTCCATCCTCTGACTCGCCGATTCGTCTACTTAACACGCGACCAAAGTCGCGACCCTACTCGCCGAGTCCCCCCCATGGACTCGCCGAGTTCCCCTTCCCAATTTACTCTTTTAGCCCTTCAACTTTACTCTTGATATTCCGGGATGTTACAACTAGAGCCTGAACCTGAACGAAAACCTCCTCCATGAGTGTTCATCACCATACTTAAAAGCAACCACACACATGATCAAAATATACCCAAAGAATCTCATCCTCCAGGCTTCTTAGAATCCTCGTGACTTTCCTTAATTCGAGTATGGATCCCGTGCTTTCATTTGTACGGGCCTAATACTACCTTCCACACCTATCCATACTTTCCTCAAGAATCACACTGAATCCTTACCTTCTCAAACTGGTAATCTGAGTACCCGCTAAACAGTGCACCCAAACCCACTAAAACACTTCTTAGTCTCTCCTAGGTTCCCCACCTCACCCTTCCATCAGCCACCAAGGAACTCCCACTTATGTCAGTTAACTACTTTATAACTACAATTACATGCAACAAAGCTTAGATAATACTTCGACTAAAAGACTTAATCCTACAACGGTTAGACTCAGACAAGAGTTGCACAATAAGGTCAAATCAATCACTTTGAGATTATTTAACCTTTGCAGCATGTAACTTAACGTATTCACTTATTAGTTAACTCACATCAACAAGAGTCCCACAAAGCAAGCAACATTCGTGTAGTAACACTCAAAAGCCAAAAAAAAAATCAAAGGACGTCCCCAACTCACTTGCTATGATGCTAGGAATTTCCACTAACACTTTTGGTTGCCTTATGCACACAAATTATACACAATATAGGATCAAATAGACTGTCGAATAAATAACCCAACCCGAGGAACAGGAAATAAGGCTAAATCAGTAATTCTAGGGCTATATAATCCTAACTGTATACAATTTTTAAAGCATACACTTAGTAATCACTTTCACAAATATAGATTCCAAATCTAACATAACATCCAATTCCTCCTAGGCTACAAGGCATCAGAAATCAGGTCAATCTATCATGAAATTCCTGAAGGTATCCTTAGCCCTATCCTAGCATGCAAACATTCCATATCATATAACATATCAACATGTATGGGTATTCTAGAAATCCTTAAATTGAGCTCGATTGATTGCATGCATCATACCCTATTTTTCTTTATAAAAACATTTTTAAAAAATTTATTTCCTTTCAAAAAGATCATCAATTCCTCAGTTTGAGTTCAGTCACACCCGATAGAGTGCACGAATCTCTCAAACCAAGGCTCTAATACCAACTTGTAATGTCAAAAAAATTCATAATAAAATTATCATTTTTTAAAACATTAATCCATACAACATTTTGTTCCCAAAACCATTCAAAGTGAAATATAGTATTTAAACATCAGAGTAAAAATCACAAATAGTTGATGCGGATAGCTCTCTCTTTTGAAACCGGAAGTACCTGAAACCATAAACATGCAACCGTAAGCACAAAGCGTAGTGAGTTCCCCAAAATACCAGATACCATACATATCATTGGGCCTAGCCCGTATATTGGGCCCAACCCACAATAATGGGCCTATCCCTTCAAAATCAATAGGCCTAGCCCTGCATACAAATGGGCTCACATCGTGACTAGCCCTTGGTTACGTTGTGAGAGTCCACTCAGTCCGATTCCAACTCGTCTTGACCCAACTCAGCTAACTCAGTCATTGAAAATCTCTGGAGCTGACCTCAAGACGTGAACATCCATCCGTCACATCTTGAGCCCCAAGAATCTTAGCAGAAATGAGAATTTTCAGTTTCACATCATGAGACCTCATGTCTCACGTTGTGAGCACAGTTTGAATCCAAAATCCGTAGATTTAAGTCCTTAATCCATTAAGCCTTTCACTCTAACTTTTCTAAAAGCTAAAAGGGACTCCAAATGACATTTTTTATTTATCTAGATTATTTATTTAAATTTAAAAGAGAAAAACACTTTAATTTTAATAATTCAATATTTTTGTCATCTTTCTTATAAATTGAAATTTCTCAAATATTTAGACATTTATATATTTTTTTTAAATAAACTCATGTAATGCATAAGTCTTATAACTAGTGGAGTATAACTGAGAGAGACTATGAAGTTAAAGAAAAAAAATCCATCCTTGATTAGCCATTAAATTCAAGTGATTTAAGAAGTTATAACGCTTGTAAGTAAGTATAGACATTATATAGATCTTGAAAAATTATGTGAAAATACACTGAGATGCAAGAAAACATTGAAAATCAAGAAATAGATAGGGTTAGAAGTTCTTGAAGATCTTTGAAGTTCTTATCAAATTGAAGTATAACCCTCTAATTCAAGTTGGATTTAGTTGTTGGAGTAGGTTTATATGCAAGCTTTACTTGTTTTGGTTTCAACTCATGTGTTTATTCGGATGAGTAGTAATTTTTGGTATAAAGACGTAGAAATTCATCTTGTTATGAATTGATTTTTGATAATTAGTAATGAGTATATGTTATAAGAAATGGTGATGATTCATGATTATTGTACATATTCATTTGACTAGGTTTTAAATAAAAATGTGAATTCCGTTCTCTTTTTTTTTGGGCGGGATTAGCGTAAAATTAATTGAAAATTAAAAAAAAAATCCGATAAAATGTACCAAAAGTCTTGGTGGCTAAATTGTAATTGTCAAACCTAGAAGGTCACGTGGTTGCAAGTCTTTCCGATCCGAGTCTTGTGAGCTCTGCCTACTACACTTTTTTTTTCCTTTTTTTTTTCAGAAACTAGAATTTAACCTTTTAGCCCCTAAAATTGGATAATGGTTGATTTTTACTAATCAAATAAAATCATCAATTTCAATTCTACAAAACTGTTTCTTTTAAATTGAAAACTGAAGTTACGTAAACCAATCTGAACTGTTAATATTTTGACGACTCATATATTTTTTTAAGATTGTTGGGTGTGTGGGCAACATGTTATTGCATGCTATCACACCTAAAAGGTGTTACGTCATCATCCTACTCATATATAAGTGTTATAGCATCAAAAGTGGAAATGAACATCTAATAACATATGATAACACCATTTATTTTATTTAAAAGTGACATTTATAAATTAGAAAATTTGAAACAAACTATAACTTGCTACCATCGCGTTGGCTATCCTTTCAAACATATTTTTTTGTAAACAAATCTTCTTTTGAAATCGTTTGGCTGGTAGACACAATTATTCGCAAAGTAATCCTTAACTAGTCGTCTATGCCCTTCCACACGATCTCTATTTAACGTCGCACGTCGTGTGAGTAGAACTGGATCTGGCTGTAGTAGCATGTCTGTATAATATCGGTACATTATACCCACAAAGATATCATCTTCGTCGTTATAATCGGTGTACAAATGGGCCAAATCAAAAGGATTCATATTTTGGTTTTTGAGTTATTGAAAGAAATATGTAATTGTGAGAGAAATTGATGCATTTTGTAAGTAAAATTGATATAAATTATGTGTATTTATAGTATATATAAAATTTAATTTTTTTTTGCCAGTGACCGTTTTTAAACGGTCAAAATTGTGACCGTTTGAAGAAAAAGCGAAGCAAAGTTTGACATTTCCTCCCGTGCTCACGATAATACCCGGTAACATAACACCAAATAACGGCTTGGAGGGGTGTTCCTCTTGTTATGACGTCATTTTTTGGATGCCACATGGGCATAACGCCCTTCTCTGTTGCCCACTCCGAATAGACTAAATTTGTTACGTTATATATGGGAAATAAGAATTACAAAAATGGTTCCTGCAGCTTTAATAATTTTCGGTCTTTACTATTATTATTTTTCTAAACATCATAATTTTTGTATTTTAAAAGGGTATGTGTTTTGAATTTTGAGTATTATTTTTAAGAGTGAAATCTTACTAATTTGAAAATGGTGACATAAAAAAGGGGTTTAGTATTTATACTAAAATTGTTATTGACATTTTATTTGACGTAAATGAACAGTTATTATTGGTCGGTCGAACTAGACAGTAGATACTTGAACCAAAATAAACATGTACTGTGTTTTGTTAGGGTTGTGGCCTTAGAAAAATTTGTTTGTGAAATGTAGGGTGCGAGCAGTGTGACAAATTTAGTTAAGACCTAGCATATACGAGGTGGGGTTTTCATGCATATACGAGGTGGGGTTTTCATGTGATGTGGTTGCTCACACATAAATGTTTATCATACAAAATGTGGTTTATATGCGATTGTAATTGTTTATTGATTTATGTATATATTACGATATTTATAGTTTCATGCAAATGTTATTTGGACTTGTCTATCTTCTGAGTGAATTCTTAGGATGACGTATTTAGTGGGAACGATTGAGTGTTTAATAGGTGTGAGCATGACATATGAGTGTGATTGGTGTTTAATAGGCGTAGGCATGACAGATGGGTGTGATTGTTGGGGATGAGAATTAAGAGTTATACTCATTTCATTTGATATTTAAAATACTTGAGTATAATGGATATGTTGTGCCAATGGGGGAAAGAGGAATGAGCCTTTGGTTCTTTCTTTAGATAATTAAACGTTCTCTTAAATTATGTCGTCAAGTGATATTACTACTATGTGCTTTTTATTATAAATATATGATAAAATTATTTGTTTTTTAATGTATCAATCTAAGTGTAGCACGAACTCACTAGACCTTAGGCCTCCCTATTAAGAAGATACATTAAATTTGCGTAATCCAGAAAATCCTATAGCAAGCGACAATGGGAAGGACAATGAGAAATTTTGAATCTAGAAGAGGATAAAAGTTTTTCATGAAGACATAACACACAAAGCTCTTAAATCAAGTGTCATATTCTTTTTTTATTGCTTCCACTATAGTTTACACAATAATAAGAGTTAGAATTGATTTGAAGAGATTTTGAAAGTACATTTGTTTTTGTTATTTAATATGCATTAAAATTTATGGAGTTACAGGTTGATATCAGAGCTAGGGCATGCATCAATGTGTTCGACATGGATGTTGAACATTGTAAAGGCGGGAGGTGAAGGTGAGTGACTACCTGCAATTGATCTCACATCGATTTGGATGAAGAACGAAACATGTATTGAAAGGGATGTGGATACCTTCACTGTCTTATTTATATACACAATATACCATTAAAATGTCATGCTTTTGTAATATCCCAAAAATAATGACATAAAATTTTCGTTTATCAAATAAATAAATCGTTAATACATATCATTTCCATAAAACCATGGTAATCAAGATTTAGCAAAATATCATCGAATCATAGTAAATCACAGAATGCGGAAAACATATGGTGTGTGCCCTGCAACCATCCTGAGCTCTTCCATTTGAAAACCGAAGTACTTGAAACATAAACTGGAAACCGTAAGCACAAAGCTTAGTGAGTTCCCTAAGATACCATATACCATACATGACTTATCACATAATGGGACCCACCCACTGAGATACGGGCCTCGCCGACACTTGCATAACGAGCCCCGCCCACTTAGATACGGGCCCCGCCCACTAAGCATATAACCATATAATCATATAACATTCAAACACATGCGTAAATCACAAAGATAGTAGCATACTGCACAATCATCGGGTCCCGCCTACATACGAATCATATATGCATAACCCGATACTAGCATACATAATAACCATCGGGCCCCGCCCCAGTAAGCATACAAACACATACACATGCAAGAGTCACGCGGACATCTAACACTCTACATAGCAAACCATGGGCCAGCATTGGTGCCTTCGACCCACTAAACATAGTGAGGAAACTCACCACGCACTGCTAAATCCCACGGATAAATCTCTGGTTCTGGATGACCGATTTTCGAACTATCAAAAAGATCAAAACAACACCCAATCAACATTAGGGTCCCAATCCATATTCATAAATCCATTACTAGGGCAAATGACCGATTTACCCCTCACCTAGTTTGGACTAAGACTTAGGCCCAAACCATATAATCCACAAGGCCCAAATACTAAAAAACCACCCAAGGCCTAATCCATGGCCCAATTTTCCAAATTGGTTCCAAACCCATTGTAGGCCTTCTCAAAATAATTATCATCCTAAAACTTGATGGCCCACAAGGGCCCAAGACAACTAAGCCCAAAAGATGGCCAAAACCGAAGCCCAATATACAAAATCCCTCCTGACTGCGTACTCAGTGGGTACGCTAAGCGTACGCATAAGAAACCTAGTACACCTCGCATACTGACCCTGCCCATAACTAACATATAAAAAGTCTTAATCCTTTAATCCAAGACGTCCAAAACCTCATAATAGCTAAATATAAGTGACTTGATCCACAAAGTCGAAGGCTTAAAACCTTTGCATGGCTTAATGAAGCCCAATCACCAAAGATGAATTCCAAAGGTCAAAATCACTCCAAAATATCTTACAAACCTCTTAATACCTTAAGACCTTAGTCCAAACTTCCAGATCTGATTCAAAGGGACTTCTTAAGTCATAAAGTTCTTGGCTTTATGACTTAGCATGACTTAATGGGACCCAAATCAAAACCCTAAGTCCCAAGCTTCACCAAAAGACTACCAAATCATGCATGGAAGGTTTATACTCATCAAGATCTAAACTTTATGACTCCATAACCCCAACAAAGGCCAAATATGAAGCTCAAAGGTTCTGGAGTAACTTCTACTCACAAGAGCCACCACAAAGGGACCAAAATCATAACAAAGTGTCACATAGCTAGATCTACAAGAAAGAGTTGTCAAGTTTGAGACTTTATACCTCCAGAAGTTAGATTTAGGTGAATAAATTTTGGATATAAAAGCTCTAAGTCAAGCAATGACTCTTCAAGAAGTTCCTTCTTCCTCCTCAAGCATAAAAAACACACATAAATCACTTTGAAGCTCAAAAATCACTCAAATAGGGCTAAGGGTCGATTTCTAGGGTTTAGAGGGATAGAGGCTGAAGATATTAGGGTTAGGTTATGAGATAAGGAGGTTAAATAGGGTCCAGGACCCTAAAATAAGGTTCTGGTTTGACTGGAGTACGCCCAACGTACTCCGTAGAGCACCCGCGACCATCCTGATCAGTACGCCTAATTACTCCCCACATACTGCCCTTTTTACTAGTATGCTACGCGTACACCTGTGTACGCCCCGCGTACCCGACTGAACCCCAATAACCATCAAATTTTCGAAGGCCATAACTTCTTCATTATAAGCCTGTTTCCGACGATCCTTATATCCACGGAAAGGTAACGAGAAACCCTACACTTCTATCAACTTATACCATCCTTAAGACCTTTCGAACAAAAATCCAATTTCCACAGAAGCCCGAACTGACACTTTACCGAAATACCCCTAGGCTCCAAAACACGAACCGAACACCCGTATCACTTCAAATACATCACTTGCACCCAATGGACCTAGATCTCACCTTTTCAAATGCCCTAATCCTTATGATGATCGATCTTCAAGCCACAACCTCGAATTAGAAATCGATTCTGAATAGGGCGTTACAGTTTTACTAAAAAAACATCAATATGACTAGGAGTGTTCGCTTGATTTTGGTTTTCAAAATATTTTTTTTTCAAATGTGTTAAGACTCTTGAAAACCAAATTGTAAAAATTTGATCTATGTGAATTGTTCTTTAGCTGGTTCAAATAAAATTTTAATTTAGTTTTAACTATTATGATAACACCCCTAGTTATAACATAACTAGTTGTTTTCAAACATATCAATCTTAAATATTACTAAAAGAGAAACCTTATGACATCATCTTAAATAATCTGGACCATTGATTGTATTTCAATCTTATTTTTTCCACCCTTAGATCAAATTGTTGACATCATCTTCCCAATATGGAATGTATTTAATTCCAATAAATTATTTCCAATCATCAATCAATAACTTACATTCGTTGAAATGGAATGTATTTAATTCCAATAAAAGTTTTCCATATTTTACATCTTGAATTTTCAGTTATGAAGATTTTAATATGGTCAATTTTAAAAACATATTACTAACAAATAATTTCAATCAAGGCCTTAATATCAACCATTAATATAAATCCGTTTATATTAGTAAACCATTAATATAAAATCTTTTATTATTAGGAAATCATTAATACCGAAAAATCATATTCAAATTATCACATACATATACGATTCATCATTGAATCCGCGACTCACATTTATTTTCAATCGTTTCTTTTCTTCAAATCTTCGCCCACAACATCGTTAATATTGTTTATAACTTTCATCATCATTCTCTGCTATAAACATTCGCTCTTGTGCGCTAGAAGGTCAGTATCTTCTTTCGCTTTTTATATTTTTTAGATTATTTTTTGTTCCTATATCAAATGTATGTATTCATATATTTCGATTTTCTTTGTCACAAATTAAATGAAATCAGTTAACTACTTTTCTGAAACTTTTCAAATAAACATGAAAAGATATTAGGTATCTTTAACAAAACAAAAATTAACTATCTTGGGAACTGACATTAATTACGAAATGTTACTTTTATATATTAGAGATGATTATGATTTTTTTTTAATTTTTATGTCATGAAAATTCGGTTAATTTTGGCATGATTTTAAAATATCATTGAAATTATTTGTTTTTGTATATCATATCAACCTACTTTTTTTTATCTTTGTATAGTAACAATAAAATTTATTAATTTACACAACAAATATAGATATTTCAAATTTTGTAATATTATTATACCTTATAAAATACAACTCCCTCCAAAATAAATTTTCGCCATTAATTTCATCCATAATTTCAACAAATTTAAATTTGTATTTTCTTTATATAATTTTTTTTAATGATCCTGTTTTTTTTTCTACAAAAGTATATCAAACATTTACGTCTTAGATAATGCTGCCCTATTATAATTATTATTTTACAAAAGTATATCCGTTTAATGAGGAATTTGATATAATAAAGGAAGTGAATGTTAATTAAAATGAGATATATATTTCATAATTATTACATGAGTTTATTAAAAAAAAATTAATATCAAGGTGTAAACATTAAGCATTTTTAAAGTGAAATTTCAGAATACATACAAACGATGATGTACAATAAAATATAAAATTGAATAGACTGAAAAAAAACACTATTAAAGCAGTCAATGTTGAAAATAACATAGTTATGAAAAATTATAAAATAAGATAAAAATTATAAGATATTAGAAAATTTGTAAAAAGTACATTTAGTAAAAGCGTTATGGTTATTAAAAAAAATAAGACCATTAAGATTAGTGAAAATACAATATATAAACTAAATTATCACAATAGTAATGAAATGTCATTATTTGATATTTCATATAATTGAAATATATATCAAATTACATTGATGATATACTAAAATTATTCAAAGTTGCGCCAAAAACTAATGCAAAGTTCTTGCGAACACCAAATAAATAAGAACAAACATAAAAGTTAGCATTTATATTTATAATCAATTTAAAATAAACCAATCATGATTTAGAAAAGAATCTACATTGATGATATACTAAAATTAAATCTATATAACATTTAACATTTTATAAATTATATTACATAACTTTATTTGAATAAATGAAATAGTTGTCAATATTTAATGAAATAGAAAAAACCGTATATTGGTTGTCAATATATGTTTAAATTAGGTAACATTATTATGCAAGGAACGTCTAATTAAAATGCTTATAAATATATAAAGATCATAACTATATGAGACGAGGAAAGTCGTTCAACTAATAAACCAAAAATGATGTCTACAAAGCGATTATATATATTTATCGTTTTCAATGTATTTTCTACACATTTCAATAATACCAATAACCATATATTTTTTATAATCATTATACAATATCTATAAACAATTATATGTTTTTTTATGCGTTTCCCGCGTTTAACGCGGGCTATAATCTAGTTTATACTAAATCATATAAATAAAAAAAACTAAATGTATACATACGTCATAGTTTCTTAGTTATCAAGTCATTAGCCCGCCGTAAAAGCCGCATCCTCATAGAACTGTACCAATCAAAATAACGTTTTTTGAACAACTAAGATGACTTTAAGAATAAGTCATAAAAAAGTTAAAAATAACCAAATATTTTCATAAAAGATAATGCATAAAAAGTAACCCAAAAGATTTGGTTATTGCGACTATTATTGACGTATATCGATTGAATCGATTATAATCGGATTTTTTAAAAAATATAAAATTCTAAGTTGTCATATGTGAAATTAAAAAGAAAGACTTTTTGTTTCACGACTTTGAATAAAGAAAAACTAAAGACATATTGAAATTTGTAGTCTTGTGAAAACTGTATAAGTTGTTTGTCATATTCCCTTCTTTGTCTTCCTTTCTCTCAGTAAACAACAATGGCGGATCATCAAAACCCCCACTCTCTCTACAATCCTAACACCGGAATCTACACCTCTCCCCGACCACCCGTCCCCCTTCCACAATCACCCACCACCTCCATTGTCGATTTTCTCTTCCGCAACCTCTCTGTTTACTCCGATCGCCCTGCCTTAATCGACCCTAACTCCCATCAAATCTTCACTTTCTACCAGCTCAAACGAAAAATCTCCGATTTCGCAAAGACACTACACTATACTTACAGTATCTCCAAAGGCGATGTCGTTCTGATCTTCTCTCCGAACTCCATCCTCTTCCCTGTAGCCTTTCTCGCAGTTACCTCTCTTGGCGCCATCGCCACCACCGCTAACCCGCTATATACAGTTAAAGAACTTGCCCACCAAATCAGCGATTCAAAACCTAAGCTGATTATCACGGTTGACCAGCTGTTCTCCAAGGTCAACGGCTTCAATCTGCCGTTAATTGATCTCGGAAACTTCTCAGATTTAGTAGCGAAATCGAGTAACCATGCCGCTCTGTCTCCCTCCGTTTATCAATCCGATGTCGCCGCGATACTTTACTCTTCCGGTACAACGGGATTGAGCAAAGGAGTGGTGTTGACTCACCGGAGCATAATTGCGACGGCGTTAATGGTGACATCCGATCAGGAATTCTACAAGGAAGGGAGAAGCGTGTTTCTATGCGTGGTCCCGTTGTTTCACATCATGGGATTAATCACCTTCACCTACGCACAGTTGCAGAGAGGGAACGCCACAGTCGTGATGGCGAGGTTTGAGCTGGAGAAGTCTCTGGATGCAATACAGAGATACAAGGTAACACACCTTTACACAGCACCGCCTGTTGTGGTGGCGCTGGTGAAACAGCCGGCGATTGTCAGAAGGTACGACGTCTCATCGTTGCAGGAGATTGGGACCGGTGCAGCACCTTTAAGCAAGGACACCATGGATGAATGCTCCAAAATTTTTCCTCAAGCAAAGATTTTACAGGTACGTTATCCAAAATCCAAAAAACTATCTCCATTTCATCCATTTCAAATACACATATCAAATCTGTTTGGTATTTCGGTAGGGATATGGAATGACAGAAACAGGTGGAATTATATCAATCGAGAATACAAGGGCAGGATTTCTCAATTCAGGTTCATCTGGAGTACTTTGTCCAGGAATGGAATCTAAAATCATTCATATAGAAACTCTAAAACCTCTTCCGCCTAAGCAATTGGGGGAAATATGGGTTCGTGGACCAAATTTGATGAAAGGTAAATCCTTTTGTTCTGGGATTTATGTTTTTTCTACAAGCTTTCAACCCCATGAAACAAGAACACATAAATGGCTATTATTTTACAGAATATTTCCATAACAAAGAAGCCACAGAGCAAACCATGGACAAACAAGGTTGGTTGCATACAGGTGATCTTGGTTATTTTGATGAACAAGGAAGAATATATGTTGTGGATCGATTAAAAGAGCTTATCAAGTATAAAGGGTATCAGGTAATTTCATTAAAGTTCAAAACTTTATCGATTTACAGTTGATATTTTTTTTTTGGTTTTTAACTATTTCATCTTTCTTGACACTTGACAGGTGGCACCTGCAGAACTTGAAGGGCTGCTAGTTTCTCACCCTGAAATTATGGATGCTGCAGTTGTTCCGTAAGTAGGATTTTATATAAAAATTTTAATTTTGACATTTTTTTTAATACTGGAATTGAAATCATGATATGATATTTATTTTTTTCCTGTAGATATATTGATGATGAAGAAGGCGAGATCCCAATGGCATATGTTGTAATTAAGGCTGGAAGCTCACTTAGTAGGGAAGAGATTCAAAGCTTTATAGCAAAACAGGTTGCACCTTTTAAAAGAATAAGGAAGGTAGCATTCATTGAAGTGATTCCAAAGGCTGCTTCAGGAAAGATTTTGAGAAGGGAACTTAGACAAAAAGTTATATCCAAACTTTGAAGATGATTATCAATATTTGATGTTGTTTAATATCATTTTAGTATTTTGTATTTGCATTTATGATATATGATCTAGAGGGCGAACTTTTGTTTTTGATCATCAACAAAAAAGGGTATTATATCTTTTATATACTTTATATTATATATGTAATAATATCGCCATACATATCATGATATCAATATTCATAGATGAATACTATCTTTGTGATGTTGCCTAAACGATTACTTGATGATGTTTTATTTTTTTTATTCCATATTGTGGGTATTGGAAATTGCTTAGTGGATTTTGACGCTGGCATGGGTTATGGAAAGAAGAAAGGTTTAAACTTATAAATGCTATTGAACATGGTTAGACTAGAGGGGGTGGGTGCGGTCTCGACCGCACTCCCCTTGCCACGTAAGCACAAACACCACCACCTCTGGGTGCAGTAGAGAGTGCAGTGAGACATTTCAAGGGAGCACTTCTTCAAACAATGTGGTTGGTTTTTTTTTTTTTCGTACCTCCTTCTGATTGGTCCATTTTATTTATTAAAAAAAATGCAAGTGTGACACCACTCGCTGGGTGTGGTATGAAACCATATTTTTGTGGTAATAGGTATGAAACCATATTTTTGTGGTAATAGGTGAGATGACGCCTACGTGTAATTGAGGTTTCACGAGGAAGTGCGACACCACTCCCTCCAACCTTATGGTATTTTGAGAGAAAAATTATCATCCGATACAAACGACTCCTTATTTGCAATTTGAAGAGGCATAATAAGTGCTTGTTTTTATGGTGTGTTTTTTGCATGCCGACTGTCTCTTTTGACTATAACATCTTTGTTCTTAAGTGGAGGCAAAATGTAAACATCTTGTCATATCTCACGACTTTATGAGATTTAGGTATAATTGTGTAATAAAGCATCACATGATGCGTGATAGCCATTTGGTAAAGCACACGGAAGATGTGATGAACAACTTATTGACATGTTTTCAAATCATGGGGTTTCATTCAGGAGAAGAGTTTGTCATACAACTCCTTAAAAGTTGCTTAGTATCATTGCCAAATGCGAGCCCTTTTCCCTTATAACCTCAAAATTTGGGAAACCACTATGGTCGGTGGACAAACTGCTTTTGTTATTATTGTGTAACAGGTGCTTGTTTCTCGTTAGTATTAAATGACAATGAAAAGATTATTAATATGTTACTAAAGAATGATGTAGAGAAAAAGAGGAACAAGGTTTCCACATAGTAGAATGAGTCTTCAAGACGGTGAATATATGATTATATAACACAATCAGATTGATGATTAATTATTTTAGGGATAATGGCTTATAATTGTAACAAAATTTTGTTTTTGTACATATTAAGATTTCCTCACAAAATTTCTTTTTGTGTTCGCTTTATTGGACTTTTTGAAATTGTTTAAAAATTACCCATATAAGAGGGTATAATGAGTTTTGTCGGATTCTGACATATTTTTTGGTCAAACATGAGTTTCTGGCCATCATTGAATTTTCTGCTCATCTTCTCCTGCCAATTTTGAATTTACGGTGATATTGAATACGTAGAAACCCATGATCGAAATCACTTTTTGATTTTTTCAGATTTTTGAATACCGAAAAACAAAAACCCTTGAAATCGAAGGATCTTCTAAACATTTTCTTAAAAACCTAGAAGCCCTACAAATCATTTGAACGGATAAACACATTCCTAAAATCGTAATTATTTGAAAGAGATGAAACATGTTTTTAAAATCATAATTGTTTGAAGGGGATGAACGTTAAACACTAGAAATCACATTTGAACTAAATGCACTAAACTAAGTATAGGTATATTATATGTTGAATTTATTTTGATATTGGTGATTATGGGCGTGTTGATAAAACTAGCTGATAGCATGTAACGGATAGTGGTTAGCGGGTAACGGGTAACACTTGATTTTGGAGCGTTTTGTAGAAAGATACTCCATGGTTTAGACGATTTAATATTTTATTTAAGTTATAAATTATAGGATCACTACATTTATCGAATCTGGCAGAATTGATTAATACAAAATGATATGATCATTAATAATAGATCCATACAAAATTTCGACTCTATTTCTTTCTTATTAAACAGCCAAAAAGTCATTCTTTACAGGATATTTAATTTCTCTAATTTAAAATTACGAAATCAAAATGATTAAATTTAAATTTAAAATATTCTATCCAATAGATGGTCCACGCGTCAGCCGTATTTTGTGTGGCACATGACGAACTTTGCCACTTCTCCTTTCCATTTGTTTTCTTCATCCCCAATTTTTCCACATCAAAATTCCTTTGATCTTGCCCTAAAATGGCTTCCTCCTCTGCACTTTCAATTTCAACATTTCCTTCTACTTCTCGCTTTAACGATGTCTTTCCATCTTCTTCATCCACACTTCTCCATAGATTCTCTTCCGATCGTCACTCACTCCCCTCTCAATCCCGTTCCTTTTCATTCACCGCCAAATCATCCTCCAATTCTTCAGGCAATTTCTCTACTGATGATCCTTTTGGCTTCTATCCTTGGGAGTCTTCTGGTGGAGATAGTGGTACGCTTACGATTTTTTAGTAATTTTCCGATCCATTTTTAATTCTGTTGCAAATTTACTTGGATTACATGAATCGTAGTGAGGAAATGTCGTTACCTTAATTGATTGTTTAATCGTTTTCCTTTTATGCTCAGTTTGTCTAGTTTTGTGTTGAATCATTTAAAATTTGTAGAACTTCCATGATTTTGAATTTGTACTGGACGATCCGATCAACATCAATAACAACATGTGATTTCGAATCGTTCATTCTTTCCGTTGCAAGATTTGCTTTTGTATTAGGGATTCACTGTTTGTATTTATTCCTCCCATTATATGAAGTAAAAGGCAACTGTTCCACTAATCGGTTAATCAAAACATACCTAACTTGCCTTAACACGTTTCCAGGTATCGAATGGGAACAACAGGAAACAATCACACTCTTCACTTCTGATGGACTTGTTCAAATTGGAGGATTAATGGTCCCTAAACGTGTCCCTTCAGCACATGTAAATTAAAGATCAATACTTTCATTCTTTGACACCATTAAACTATTATTTTTCCTGAAAAATCTTGTGTTTCTTGGGTAATCAGAAGAAGCAATCCAAGGTGAAAACCTCCCCAAGATTTCAACAATATAACGAAAGCAATTACATGGATCCAGCTCAAGGCCTATGTTTGGGTGCACTCTTTGATATCGCAGCCACAAATGTAAAATAGTCACATTTTATTATTCTTAAACCCTTCAAATTGTTTATTAATAAGAAATGCTCAATTTAGGGTCTTGATATGGGAAGAAGACTTTGCATCATTGGGTTTTGTCGTTCCATTGAAATGTTAAGTGATGTAGTTGAAGACACTGTTTTGGAGCACGGTGGAGAAGTATGTAAATCTTCTTCTCACTGACTTCAGTCTGATCGGTGCATGTCAAACGCAGTATAACCTGTTATGTCTTGTGTTATGTCAGGTGGTTGTAGCTGAGAAGGCTAGCAAGGGGGGTTTGAATGAAAGGTTAACAATGACGGTTGCTGTGCCACTACTTTGGGGGGTCCCACCTGCGTCTGAATCATTACAGATTGCTGTTAAGAGTGGTGGGGGAATTGTGGACAAGGTTTTCTGGCAATGGAATTTATGGTAGATTGATTTGTGAATTGTGATGTATAAATTATAATCTCATCGTGCATGTTGTAAATAAATTGCTGTATAAAACATATACTGTATCATATCATTGATATTGAAGTGTATATTTTAACCATTTATGTGTGTCAATTTGATCACACTGTTCAGAAAGTTTGCACAAACAAGCTAAATAGCAAAAATTTGGTCCAATAATGACATCTAAGGATGATGAACTTTGCTATGTGTATGTATTTAGTCACTAAAAGGTTTTTATCTTTGATTAAACTTGTTGTCTAGTGTGTTTGAAATATACCAACATGACCATGACCGGTTGATATAAGTTTTTTTTTTTTTTTTTTTTTTTTTTTTTTTTTTTTTTTTTTTTTTTTTCTGATTTGACGACGTGTGTCTTGTAAATGACATGGGATAATGTATTATATAAGGGAGGGATAATGTCACTGTAGCACATGAAACTTTCATCAATTAGCTAATTTGGTCCTTAAAGTTTTTTTTTGGTACATTAGGTCAGTAAACTCGTAAGTGACATTTTAATTATACAATTTTACCAAGTTTTAGAAGGTTTCTCGGTTGACCTTTAATATATGTGAATTAATATATATTTTTTGTCTAATCCAATGCCACGTGAGATATGCCACGTCAATTAATGATATAAGAAGCTTAAATCCTATCGTCTTCAACTATTGAACTTCAGTCGTCTTCATTAAGCAGCTGTAAAAGAAACCGAGTTAGGGTTTGTGAAGCATTCCTGTGATCGAGCTGAAGAAACAAAGTAGTCGCAGCAATGGCATAATCGGAACCTAATGGATTGTTTGCGATGGTGGAACTGAACTACCAAGGGGTATTTAATCGAAATCCTTTCTCTTACATTGGTGGTGTGAAAACCATGTTCACTGATGTTGACTTTTCTTCTATGACTTATTATGAGTTTGTTAACTTCTTCGAACGTTTCATGCATGAAGAGTGTAAAAAGTTTTACTACTGTGAACCAGGCAATTCCCTGATGGAAGGGCTTAATCCCATTTCAAATGATGTGGAATATGTTGCTTTTATTTTTGATGCTTATGGAACAGATGGTGTAATTTCGGTTTATGTGGATCATATTGGGGTTGGTGTTGATGGGTGGCTTAATGATGATGATAATGATGTTGATGAACATGAGTCTTGTATTGATGGTGAAAATGAAGATAACATAGATGAAGTTAGGAATGTTGCATTTGAGTTTAATGAGGTTGTAGTGCATATGAATAGGACATCAAATGATCCTTTCTTGAGTAAGTTATGTGTTGATGATGAGGATGAAAACAACATTGTTGATGATGACAATGGGAGAGAAGTTGAAGTTAACATACAAACTAATGAGCTATTACACTAGAAAAAACAAAAACCAATTCTAGGGATGAGATTTAAGGGTCTAAGGCAAGTAAAATCAATGTTGTGTAACTATGCTGTAGCTAATGGATATCAATTGTGTTTTGAAAAAAATGATAGGACAAGACTTTTGTTGAGGTGTAGCAAGGGTGCTTGCACATTTAGATTATGGGCTTCCTGGATGAGTGATGAAGAGAGTTTCCAAATCAAGTCACTAAAAGGTGAATTGTGCTAGGAACTTCAAGTTTGGATCATTGGTGACATATGCATGGATTGGGAGTCACTATACCAAAGAGATTGTACAAAGTCAGAAAAAAAGTGTAAGGAAGCTTAGGTTAAAAGTAATGGCCAAGTTTGGTATCCAAGTTAGTATGGGGCAATGTAGAAGAGCAAAGAAGTATGCACTGAAACTTGTTGAAGGTAGCCTTGTTGAACATTATGGTAAGCTATGGTCATATGGTCATGAGATTTTAAGGACAAATCCTGGGTCAACTGTGAAACTAGATATGGAGGATGGTCCAGATGGAAAGAAATATTTTAACAAGTTCTATTGTTGTTTTCAAGGAGTTAAACAAGGTTGGATTGAAGGGTGTAGAAGGATAATTGGTCTTGATGGATGTTTTCTTAAAGGTGTTTGTAAGGGAGAATTGCTTTGTGCTATTGGGAGGGATGCAAATGACAAGATATATCCTATTGCTTGGGCAGTGGTTAATGTGGAGAACAAGCAGAATTGGAAGTGGTTTTTAGAGCTTCTCATTGATGATCTAAACTTGAATTTAGGCAATGGTTTCAGTTTAATGTCAGACCAACATAAGGTTAGTATTTTACATAGTAATGCATTTATATTTATTTTACACTATCTGAATTAAACCTTTGTACTACTACAAGGTTTTATAGAGGCTGTTAAGGAGTTGCTGCCATATGTAGAGCACAGGCAGTGTGCTAGACATATTTGCCAGAATTTGCAGAAGAGATTTACTGGTGCCATATATCATACCTTGTTTTGGAGAGCATCTAAAGCCACAAATGAGCATGCTTTTAAAGTTGTGATGAAAGAAATTTAGACATTGAACCCAGATGCCCATCAATATCTCATGGAGAAAGATCCTAAAACATGGTCAAGAGCTTTCTTTCAAACTGGAAGGTGTTGTGATGCAGTTGAAAATGGGTTCTCAGAAAGTTTTAATGCTGTAATAGTAGATGCCAGGAAGAACCCATAATAACCATGTTAGAGGAGAGAAGATTATACATGATGGACAAAATCTACAACATGAAATTAAAGGGACAACAATGGAGAAATCATATTTGTCCATAGATAAGGGATAAGGTGAATTTGCTTAAAAAATCTCAAAGGCATTATCAGGTACTACCAAGTGGATTAAACCAGTTTGAGGTAAGGGGAGCAATAGATGCATATGAGGTGGACTTAGATAGGAAAACATGCTCATGTAGGTTGTGGCAATTGAATGGATATGGATGTGCTCATTCTGTAGCTAGCATATCCTTTCTTAATAGGGATGTAGAAGCCTATGTAGAAAACATGTTTAGCACAACCACATTTAGGAAGGCATACAATTACAGAATTGCTCCCATGAATAGCAGTGACATGTGGCTAGAGACAAACTATACTCCACCATTGCCTCCTATTAATAGAAGGATGCCTGGTAGGCCAGCTACTAAGAGGAAGAAATCCACTACAGAGAATACAGGAACACATAGGGTTTCTAAGGCTGGAAAGAAAATCAGATGTAGTATTTGCAAGAAGATAGGTCACAAAAAGGCCACTTGTCCACAGAGAAGGCCCCAAAAGTTAAATGTGAAGAAACAGAAGAAACAAAAAGTTTGTGTGAAGCAAAATGCAGAACAGGTAAAACAATTTAAAATTTAAATTTATTTACATACGATTTGTTACTAACATAATTATATCATGTCATATAGGGTAGTACAAGTGAACCACAACAACATGAAGAGGTTGAAATGACTCCAATTGTGATGGATACTACTCAAAATGATATGCAAGTTACTCCTATTGATGTTGAATCTAGTAGTGCAGGGGATTTTAGTCATTATATGCAATTTACTCAACCTAGATGTTATGAAGGTGATGAGGGTGTTATGGATGAGGAAGCTGATGTGGTTGAGGAAGCTGTTGTGGTCGAGGAAGCTGTTTAATATGAGGAGGCTGAGGAGGTTGATCTTGTTATCCAAGTTTATAATGTTAATGTTCAGGAGGTTGATGAGGTTATTCCTAATGCCCAAGTTGATAATGTTAATGTTCAGGAGGTTGCTCCTGTTATCCAAGTTCAGCAGGTAAGTGTTAGGCCAATTTCAGAGATTTTGAAGAAGATAAGGAGAAGAAAGTCAGAGAGAATATTGAAGCTGAAATTAGGCAAAACAATTGGTGGTGTTGATGATCCAGGAAATTCGAAGGGAAAAGCTCTTGTAATTGATTAATGTTTATTGTAATTTTTATTTAAAGTTTATGTAATAGGATGATGGTAAATTGGATTTAAAGTTTATGCAATATGATGATGGTAATTTATATTTAAAGTTTATGTAATAGGATGTTGGTAATTGGTCATTTAAGTATGTAAGAAAGAAAAGGGTATTTTGGTCATTTAAGTATGTATGAAAGAAAAGGGTATTTTGGTCATTTAAGTATGTATGAAAGAAGAGAGTATTTTGGTCATTTAAGTATGTATGAAAGAAAAGGGTATTTTGGTCACTTAAGTATGTATGACAGAAAAGGGTATTTTGGTCATTTAAGTATGTATGACAGAAAAGGGTATGTTGGTCACTTATTTATGTATGACAGAAAAGGGTATGTTGGTCATTTATTTATGTATGACATGAAGTATGAAAGTATGTTGCCTTTTTAAGTAAAATCATGACATTTGGCTTTGAATATTTATGCATGGAAAAAATTGGAATAATGTGCATGCATGGGGATGTTTTATATGGTCCCGGATATGGTTCTATAATGGCTTCACAGGTCCCATTTTTTCATTATTAAAACACCCACTCACTACAAATAGTCCCATACACATAGTGTACTTCCACATGGACCACTTCCTAATTTGTTCCCAAATTTAAAACATGAACAACAACCAATCTAATTAAATATATTTGTTGGGAATACATGCCATGCATATGTTTGATTAACATCAACATCTGATTATACAAAATTCCCTACAATTGGGACTTTGAATATTTTTTTACATTACTTATCATATGTCCTTTCATTAGGGACTTACCACCTTACAACATCAACACATCAAGGTTGATAACCCCAACTTATAACTAAAAGCAGCTTCAATACATACAAAATGCCCATCATTACTGACTTTCTAGTCTGCCTTTACAAAAAATACAAGGGATCCCATAAAAACAAAAGCTTACACTAACCAACCTAACTAACTACAATCACCCCTACCTTCAAAACACATAGGGCCAAGCAAGCAAACAACAGGGCAACTATCATCCTGTACCTTCATATTGCCTTCCTTGCATCATGAACTTCTTTCTCACTCTTTGCCACCTTATACTGCTCCTGTGACAGCAGAAACTCCACTTCAACAATCCTTCTCCTCAATTTGTTCATCTCAGACAGTTCCTCTTTGGCATCTAGTTTCTGCTTCAGAGAATATAGCAGGTTTTTGTAGTACCTGTCTGCCTGTTCTTTATCTTTCCATTCGAAGAAGCTACATTTCCTCAACCTAGTCTATAAAAAGCCAATAAAATTAGGGTTTGATTGACAATCACAAAGCAGCTACCTTTAATGTACCAACGAAATGGGTTTTATTCACAGTGATCGTCAAGAAGCAAATAAAATTAGGGTTTTTAACAGATGAAACAAAATACAATTATACCATTATCGTCTTTACAGAAAAAAACAATACATCAAACCATAAAATACTAACTTATCAAAATCAAGAGAATCGGGACCTACCATACTGTTTTGACAATTCCAGAATAGCCTCCCAGGTTTTTTTTTTTTTTTTTTTTTTTTTTTTTTTTTTTTTTTTTTTTATCTTCCAACAAGTTCGTTCTTTAGCTGGAACGACACAATCTCAAACCTTTACCCCTTCTTGCGACTGAACATGAGTGACTTGTAGCTGATTCCTTGACGTCGATGAGCTCGAAGACATTCTTCTTCAAGACGGAAATAGTCGGGGAGGGGGAAGTCTTTGACTTTTCAGAGAACGGTAAGTAAAGATTTAATGGAGGTCCGAATAAGGGTTTGAATTAATAAGCCTATATCGACAATTGGACTTCTTCGACACATAAGCTTCCCACGTAAGCTTATTGGACACATCAGCGTGCCACATAAGCATTGTAACCGGGTAACCTTCTAAAACTTGATAAAATGGTATAATTAAGAGGCCGGCCACTTACGAGTTTACTGGCCTAATGTACCAAAAAAAACATTAAGGACCAAATTAGCCAATTGATGAAAGTTTCATGTGCTACAGTGATATTATCCCATTATATAATTGTGTATATATTTAGGTACTAAACTATTTTTTATACATGGTTTATTAGTAAACCTTTTATTAAAAAAATTCAAAAATTTTAGGTTGCGTTTAGTTACGGAAAACAGTTTTCATTTTCCGTTTTTCGTTTTCCTTTTTCAGTTTTTGTTTTCCGTTTTTAGTTTTCATTGGAAAATTTAGATAACGCGTTTAGTTAGAACTTATTTATTTTTCATTTTCAGTTTTAGAAAATTAAAAAACATGTTTAGATGTGTACTTTTCTATCTTTTTTAGAAAACGGTTCGGTGGTACAGTGAGGGTGGGGCGGCGGCGGTAGCAGGTCGATGGTGGTGATGATAGGGTGGTGGAGGAAATTGTGGCAGTGGTGGTGGCGGCGGTGGTGGGGTAGTGGTGGTGGAGATGGTGATGGTAGGTCGGTGATTGTGGTAGTGGTGTTGGGTGGGTGGGTGGGTGTGTGTGTTTGTGGGGGTGGGTTTGTGTGTGTGTGAGTGTGTGTGTTTGTGGGGGTGGGAATGGGGATGGGTGTGTGCGTGCGTGTGTTTGTGGGGGTGTGGGTGTGGGTGGGTATGCGTGTGTCGTTTGAGTGTGTGTGTATGGGGGGTGGGGATAGGTAGGTAGAGGTGGATGGGGTGAGAGTGGGTGTGTGTATATATTTTAGAAAAATTTTAAAATTTGAAAAATATGGAAAACAATGATTATCAGTTTTCCAAAAATTTCCAATTTCTTTGTACAGAAAATTTTCATTTTCCGTAAAAAATTTAGAAAAATAGACGAACTAAACGCGTTTTCAAAATTCTCATTTTTCTTAAATTTTCTTTCGGAAACGACTCATTTTCCGCAACTAAACGCACCCTTACCTTTTAATGTTTTTCTTATACAAATATTCTTTTTAATTTTTTTACTCACTATTTTTAGGCTTTACGGTGTCATGAAGGTTTTACTAGCGGTATGTTGATATAGAAGGTTTCATCGGCGGAAAACACCATGCCAGGTCTTTTTTTCTCCGTCGGTGTAATACTGACAGTGGGTTTCTATCGGTGGCAAAATTCGAAAAATTGGACTTGTTTGCGACCGTTGGGAAGGAATGAGATTTTAATTTAGAAATTCTGAAATTAAAAGAAATATCAATTAATGATATTGATATGCATTTATTATTACAATTAATATATTTAAATATTAGTATATAGAATTTAATAAAATGGAAAAACCACAAAATGGCATGTGTAAAAATTTAATTGAAAATAACTACAAAATGACATGTGGTCAAATAAATGAGAGCATGTCATGTGGCAAAAAGTTCTTTATTTATTAGGGATGATATATATATATATATATATATATATATATATATATATATATATATATATATATATATATATATATATATATAAAGAGAGAGAGAGAGAGAGAGAGAGAGAGAGAGCTAGGTTCAAATGTGGATTAACATCTATTGTGTAGACGTGTGGATAATACTATATTGTGAGAATTACAAAGAAAATATGTTGTTTGATATTATGAATACGTTCAATCGTATTTAAGTATTTTAATTATTAAGCATTTTCACTAATTAAATCGTCTATAAGGTTATTATATATTTTTTTAATTATTCTCATTCTATCAGAATGTTATCAAGATATTTATTGAGTCGTATTCTGTAAAAATTAAAATAAATAACAAACCATGAATGAGAACAAAAATGAATTAGAATTGGTGAGAATCCATTAAAATAACAGTAGTTCTGTGAGATTGAACGTATTCACATTACTAAACAACATATTCTCTTAGTAATTTTCATAAAATAACATTATCCACACGTCCACACAATAGTTGTCCATCCACATTATAACCTAGCCATATATATATATATATATATATATATATATATATATATATATATATATATATATATATATATATGAGATAGTTCAAATAAAAACAGTAAATAGTGTGAGAACGTAAAAACATTATTTTTATGTTATTATTTTGCAATGAATTTTGTATCCATAGCTTTATGTCATTATTCTGCAATGAATAAATGAATAGTCACAGGTTAAAACTAAAATTAGAATTTACAACAAAAATGCACATATATAAATTTATAATATAATAATAACATTTTAACGAATATATGAATAATCAAATGTTAATATTCATATTAGAATTACTTCAACAATAGATATATACAACATTCACTACATAATAATAATATAAACATAGTGTTTTTACGTTCTAAAACTATTTACTGGTTTTATTTGAACTTACTTCTTTCTCTCTCTCTCTCTCTCTGTCTCTGTCTCTCTCTCTCTCTCTCTCTCTCTCTCTCTATATATATATATATATATATATATATATATATATATATATGTTAGAACTTTTCTTAAATCGTGAACAAATGAGAACAATTCTCAACCACTAACTTTAAATCTTGAAAATTTTGAAGTTTATTAAAAAAAATTACTTTTATTAATTTGACTAATAAAAAACCCATCAGCCTATCACCCAATCGACCACACACCATCCATCATCCACCATCACCGGACTGCCCTTGAAACCACCGGACCACTATCATAATCACCAAACAGATCCCTACTATATACTTTCTCTCTCTCTATTCCATTATTCCAGTCTCAACCTATTTTCAGTTTCATATTAACTGATGCAAAACGTCGTCTCCGATGTCTACCTGACTTTCATATGAAATTATTTGCCTTCGTCATCTCCGCCGCCAGTATCTTTTCTATCTTATATAGTATGTATCAGCTATGGTGCGACCATTACTGTCTGAGACATCTGAGTCAACCGCATGTGGTCGTGATCTGTTTTGTGGTTCCAGTCTTGTCCGTTGGAACACAATCTCACTCCGAAGAGACTCTACTACAACAAAATGGTGATTTTGAGTCATTTATCTATTGGAGATGCTCAAATTTGCTCGGTTACAAATAGTTTTAGATGGAATGTCGATTGTTGCAGGGATAGTGATCGGATTTAAACTCATAATCATCATCTCCAATCGATAACATCTCGATTAGGGTGCTTACTTATGGTGTTGATTCGAACAAGGACGTTGGAATCATTTGTTTTGGAACCAATTCAGAACTAGAGAAAGTTATTTAAGGTGCGTTTACAAAATTTTGAATGTTGAATATTGCTATTTGAGTTAATCACGTTTGTGGAGTAAATTCTACTAATTTTTTTTATTTGCAGAGGTAACAACGATTACTTCCAGATGTTTAAACATATACTATTTTGGTTTATTCGTTATGTAAGGAAAGGTAGGTCAAAAATTGAAACATCCAAAAAATACAGTCAAAAAATTTCGTTTTAAATCATTATAAAATCATAGTAATCCAATCATCACATAAAAACATAAGTGGTAATATCTCAAAACATCATGTCAAAACACTGTATCCAAATCATCTATCAAAACATCAGAGTAAATCCTCCCAGGCTAAAACGTTGTGGTGTGTGCAATGTAGTCATCCAGAGCTCTTCCATTTGCTACCGGAAGTATCTGAAACAAAAACTGAAAACTATAAGCACGAAGCTTAGCGAGTCTCCCCAAACTACCACATACCATACACATATCATATAACATACAACTAGGAGATACGGGCCTCGCCCACACTCAAGGATATATGAGCCCTCGCCCACACTCGACTAACTATAAGATACGTTCCTCGCCCACACTCAGCTATATCAGAGATACGAGCCTCACCTACACTCTGCTAACTAGGAGATACGGGCCTCGCCCACACTCTGCTATCCGGAGGATATGGGCCCCCGCCCACACCCCGCTACCTAAACATACATACAAGTATCATGCAGACAACAAGTAATACATAATCTACCAATTCATAAACATACTCAGATAATACTAAGATACAGGCCATGCCCATACTTAGCTACTAATCATAAACAAGTCTATGATACGGGCCCAACCCACACTTAGCCACTAATCATAAACAATTCTAAGACACGGGCCCAACCCACACTTAGCTACTCTACACGAGCCAACATTAGTGCCTTCAACCTGTTCCTATTGAAGGAAACTCACCTCGCAAAGTTGACTGTGAAATCTCACGGTGAGGAATCTATGACGGCTGCTCCAACGAATCCTCGTCTATCATTATCACAATAACACTTAGACAAAATCTGATAATCCTTCTTAGGGTAAAATGACCATTTTACCCCCCGGTCTAAGTCAACATTCTGGGCAAAGTCAACGCTTTGGGTTGACTCAACTCGCCGAGTTCTATAAATAAAAAACCCTAAAATCACGATCCAACTCGTTGATTCATCCCCCTGAATTGGTGAGTCCCCTGGCTACTCATAGTCACGATTTGGCGAATCAACTCATCGAGTCCCTTCACAGACTCGTCGAGTTCTACCTTAAACTGAATTGGGACAAAACGAATCAACTCGTCGAATCCCTTCACAGACTCGTCGAGTTCTACCTTAAACTGAATCGGGACAAAACGAATCAACTCATCGGCTCCCTCTCTGAACTTGCCGAGTTCCCCAGTCTGATTTAGCCATCTTAATAGATGAAGCTTGTATCCTTTAGATCCAAACTCACTAATTCATATACATACTGGAAATGCCCTTTTAAGGATAAAGTTTCCAACTTTACCCGTTATTAGTCCTTAATGGTTTTAGCTAAAACCCTAGTTTTCTGGGACATAGATCTTGGTCCAAAAGCCATAATACTCCAAACTAAAGCATACTAACATAGATCTAGGCCTTAGACATCATTTGAACACGTAAAGCTCCTAAATTTCCTTCCATGCATGGCCTTTTGGGGTTTAAAAGGCCATAATAACACCTTAAAGCTTGCATGGGGCTTCCATTGTCATAAAGTTTGCAACTTTATTGAAACATCCCAAAAATACAATCTAAAAATTTCGTTTTAAATCAGTAATAAAACCATATTCATCGACGTCATATAAGAATCATAAACGATATATCTCAAAATATCATAACAACTGTCAAATATATCAGAGTATAAACATCCCAGGCTGAACAAATGGTGTGTGCACTGCAATCTTCCCGAGTTCCTCTTTTGAAAACTGACTACCTGAAACCAAAACTGAAAACCGTAAGCACGAAGCTTAGTGAGCTCCCCCAGACTACCACATACCATACAATAACATATAAAGCATCTACTGGGCCTTGCCCACTGCATCGGACCGAAGTCCGGAAACTAACCAGGGCCTTGCCCTCTGCATCGGACCGAAGTCCGGAAACTGCATCGGACCGGAGTCCGGAACTAACCAGGGCCTTGCCCTCTGCATCGGACCGAAGTCCGGAAACTGCATCGGACCGGAGTCCGGAACTAACCAGGGCCTTGCCCTCTGCATTGGACCGAAGTCCGGAACTAACTGCATCAGACCGAAGTCCAGAACTAACTGCATCGGACCGAAGTCCGAAACTGATTGGGACCTTGTCCCCTGCATCGGACCGAAGTCCGGAACTGAATGAACATAACATAGCATAAACATATCAACTAGCATGAATACATATACTGCATACTGCATCGGAACAGAGTCCGGAACACATAACACAAAACATGCTTAAATCACAAAGACATCAAGCACTCTAACTACTGCATCGGACCGAGGTCCGGAACTAACTGAACATAGCATAACATAATCATAGCATATAATATAAACACATATACTGCATACTGCATCGGACCATAGTCCGGAACACATAACTCATACCATGTCTGTATCACAAAGACACTAAGCATACTGAACTACTGCATCAGACTGAAGTCCGGAACTACTGCTAATTAAACGGGCCGACATTGTGGCCGTAGACCCGTTCCTACTGGAAGGAAACTAACCTCACACTGCTGAAGTCCCCAAGACACAATCCCACACTGCTGAAGTCCCGCAGACTCCACCCCAGCTGCTGGCTGACAGATTCCCGAACTGTCAACACCAAATAACACCCAATTAATAATTGGGTTCTAACACATAACTAAAAATACATGCTTTGGATAATTACTACATTACCCCTAGCTTGGATTACCCAAGCCCAAGGCCCAATCCATAGGCCCAAAGTCAACTAGGGATCAAAGCCCAACATATGGCCTAATTTTCCAAATTGGGCCCAAACCTCTACATGGACATCCCTTAAGGCCCAATAGATCAGTCCAGTCCAACATGTATCATTCTAGGGCCCAATATCATACAACCATCTAGGCCCCAACTATGGCCCATCCATGGCCCAATTTTCCAAATTGGGCCCAATCATTCATATGGACCTTACCCTAAAGCCCAACTAATTACTCTAGCCCATTTGATTATTCTCGGATGGCCCAACTCAAAGCCCAAGTGAAATTAGGGTTTCACATCAAATGATAACTAGGGTTAAGTGTTTCTTACTTAACCCACTAAGGACTTAACACACTAGGGACTTAATCCATTAAGTCCATTATTGCTTACATTAATTTCTGCCAATGATTATTATTTAATATTCACTTATTAAATAATTCTCGTGTGCTGATAATCTCTCAAATATTAGTATTTTCTCAATTAGCTCATTAAGGACTTAGTCCATTAAGTTCTTTACTCTACTAGATAAATGAGATGGAGTGATTGGGCTTAATACATAATCCCATCTCAATGGCCCAAAAGTGGGTCTAATAAGTCTAAGGCCCAATACTCATAATTAGGGTTTTCCACCCAAACATGGCCCAATAGGCCCAAAACCAATCTCTAAGCCCATTAGGGTTTGCTAGCGGGGCACCACCCACTACCACCTCGGGTAGTGGTGGTCCATGGCGGCTCACGGCGGCGGCCACCACCTTAAGGTGGTGGTTTTCCATTTCTTTTTATTATTCAATTTGATAATTACAATTACAGGGCTTTAATCCAAATACACACACTCACTAACACACACACTAACTAATACACACACACCCAACCACACCATGGTGGCCGGCGGTGGCGCTTGGCGGCAGCCACCACCTCACGATGGTGGCGGTGGCTTTCTTGATCTATCCAGCCAACAACCCAAATCATACATCACTGAAATAACTCACACACGCCCTAACTGATTACAAAACAACTCCAGCCACCCACCTAGTGGCACATGGCGAAGGCAGAACCCCCGGAGAGGCGGCATCAGCTTTGTTATCGGCGACAACCACCATGGCCGGCTGCCATGGTGGTTCTTCACGACCTCCATTCGGCAGAACCCATTCACACCCCGACATGGGATGAGATACGAACACATACAACACAACGCAAGTACCCAATCAGGGAGACAAGCGACTGACGAAAGGTATTGACGATGAGTCAGCCGCCCGGAGCGGCGACATCGGCCAGTGAAAAGGTATCGTCGGCTGAAACAGAGAAGGAAGAAGAATTGCAGGCTTGCGTCGTTACCAGAGGAGATGGAGGCACAGCGGACCCAACGTCGACCTTGACTCACACATTCGTCGGAAACAGGTTTATGGTGGTAGTCTCGGCGCCGGAAGTCTGAGAAGGAGGGTGACAGCCGGTGATGGGAGGCTTGAGGTTGGGAGAGATAACGGCTGGGGAGTCACAAGGTGGCGGCTGCTAAGGATTAGGTTTAGGGTTTCGCTTGGGTTATATCTTCATACACGGAAGGAAATGACGGGGCTTCACCCGTGTTCTTTCTTCAAACTTGTAATATTTTAACAAGTTTAGTCCCCCTCAACAGATTCATTTTCAAACAAAATCCTTAATTTACCAATTCAACCCCACCCTCTGAAATTCCTTTCAAATCAAGCCCAAAACTTACACTCTAGCCCCCGACCCCATAAAATCTTCTCAACTTAAATCCAAAACATACCAAACAGACCCTGACCTCCGTAATCCTTTTCAATTTAATCCCGAACATACTCTTTTAAACCCTGACTTCCAAAATTCTTCATAAATTATTCTGGGACTCACATTTACTAATTTTATTTAAATAAATGGGGCATTACATTTATGCCATGGACACCCTTCTAGACCCTAGATCTAAAAGGTAGATCACTTGGGACGTCCATATCCCAAGGACTAAGCTTATTGGACTAAAAACCCCATGAAATTATAAAAAGGAGATCTAACAAGCTACTAAACAAGGTTGAGGCTTGCTCACCAGAAAATGAAGAGGATGAGATGCTGCTTCTGGATCTGTAATCTTCTACTGGAATCCTCTAGTTCCTTCTTCTTCTTCTACAAGCTTCATATCACACAAAGTTCACTCAAAAATGGCTCACAAGCTCACACAAGGTTCTAGGGTTTCGTGGATTAGGGTTTGGGACTTGGAGGCTGGAAATGAGGCCATAAAGTGGGGATTAAGATGCTTAAATAGGATGCAAACCCGAAACTAGGGTTTCATCCTGACAGCCCCACTCATCGAGTCGAGGCTTCTCAACTCGTCGAGTAGGAGACTTAAATCCCGCGTCCAATCTTATTTCTAATCGACGAGTGTGGGGCTCCCAAATCTTCGAGTAGCTCTTCAAAAATGAATAAATTATAATAAAATGCGTACCAGGAATCAGACTTTACAATTCTCCCCCACTTGTCTTAGACTTCGTCCTCTAAGTCTGCTACGTCGGGAAACAACTCTGGGTAGTGCTCCCTCATCTCCTCCTCGGGCTCCCAAGTCCACTCTGAACCCTTGCGGTGCTACCATTGCACCTTCACCAGCTCAACCCTTTTGTTCATCAGTTTCTTCTTCTTCCTGTCGAGAATAGCTACTGATCTCTCGATGTAATTTAGGCTGTCATCAACCTGAATGTTCTCTAAAGGCACAACTGCTGAGTCATCCACTAAGCACTTCTACGACTGAGAAACATGGAAAGTGTTGTGGATATGGTTGAGCTCTGCTGGAAGATCCAATCGGTACGCCACTTTGCTCACTGGGCCATAACCCTGAAAGAGCTGATGTACCTGGGGCCCAACTTTCCCCGCTTCCTGAACTGGATGACACCTTTCCATGGTGGCACATTCAAGAGGAGCGTGTCGCCCATCTTAAACTCCAAGTCTGAACGTCGCTTGTTGACATAGCTCTTCTGTCGACTCTGAGCGGTCTGGAGCCTACTCCGGACCTGTTGGATTCTCTATGTAGTCTTGAGTACTACCTCAGTACTCCCCATGCCTCTCTGACCGACCTCGCCCCTACAGATTGGGGTCCTACACTTCCTTCCGTAGAGCATCTCGAAGGGAGGTTGGTCTATGCTGGCATGGTAACTGTTATACGGAAATTCCATTAACGGAAGATACGTATCCCATTTGCCACCGAAATCCAAGGCACATGCACGTAGCATGTCCTCGAGAGTCTGTATCGTCCTCTCACTTTGTCCGTCCGTCTGAGAGTGGAAAGTGGTGCTAAAGTGGAGATGAGTACCCATCTCGTTGTGAAACGAACATTTCGGTCTGACACCACTGAGACAGGCACTCCATGTCGTGCAACTATCTTATGCACGTATATCTCGGCCAGCTTCTCAGCTAATATACTCTCCTGGATCGGAATGAAATGAGCACTCTTGGTCAACCGATCCATGATGACCCATATGGAATCTACTCTACATGCAGTCCTGGGAAGCTTGGTGATGAAATCTGTGGTAATATCCTCCCATTTCCACACGGGAATATCTAACGACTGCATCTTGTCGTGGGGTCGCTGGTGCTCAGACTTGACCTTCCTGTAGGACAAGCACCTCTCCACATACCATGCTACGTCCCGCTTCATGCAGGGCCACCAGTAATTAGGGCGAAGATCCTGATACATCTTCGTCACCCCAGGATGGATGGAGAACCTCAACTTATGGGCCTCAACCATCAGAACATGTTGTACTCCGCCCCAGTACAGAACCCAGACCTTCCTATGCTGGGTCAACAACCCACGAGTTCATAATCAAATGAGGTCACATGGCCTATGATCCGCTCGCACTTCCGGCGCTCCTCCTTTAGGCCCTTAACATGCACCTCTCTAATCTGCTCCAGCTATGGAGTAATCACTGTCGTCCTTAGACATATATCTACAATCAAAGTCGCCACTGCCTTATGGCTCAGAGCATTGACCACTATAGTGGCCTTGCCCGGGTGGTAAAGGATCTCACAATCGTTGTCCTTCACAACATCTAAGCACTGACGCTGTCTCATGTTTAGATTTGGCTGATCCATGAGGTACCTCAAGCTCTTGTGGTCTGTGTAAATGGTACACCCCCATAGAGGTAATGTCGCTAAATCTTGAGGGAGAAAACTGTTGGGTTTTGAGCAATCTAACACTTCCTAAGTGTGCATGCAACCCTAATAAACCTTGGATCTATGTTTGTCTAATACATGCAAAATAATAATTTTTCCAAGGTTCATAACCTATCTAACATGGCATGGGGTACTTTTAAACATAAAAGAATTAGATGAGATTACATACCTTTTGATGATGAGTTTGATTCCTAAGGAGTTTGAGGGCCAAGCACCAATAGTGTGAATGCCTCAAATGGAATCACAAATCACCACAAACTCTTAGAAAACTTTAGAGAGAGTGTATACACACATAGAAAATCGGCCACACATACAAAACCACACTAGTGGCTATTTCATGCAACATAAGCATGCTTATATAGTGTGCATGGTTAGGGTGAAACCCTAATAACCCATGACCTTTCCTTTTCCAAGGATCCATGGGTTAAAAGCTCCATGGATCATCCATGGACTTCCATATAAGCCTAGCCCATTAACAAATGAGTGTTAGCCCACACCATATAAAACAATAGCCCACAATTTAATTAGTCTTCCTTTTAATCTCTAAATTAATTCATAATTAATTTAAGACTAAGACTAATTAAATAACATGACTTCATATTAATATATTATAACTTATAATATATTAATAAACATATGTGTATAACTCTCATAAAATTATCCATAAATAGTTCGGGTGAAGTGCAACCCAAATGGACCATGCCGGGTCAGGTCGAGTATATACCAAATAAGTTATGGACTTAGACACCTTATCCAACAGACTCCCACTTGGATAAGTCTAATAACTATATTTGCGTATGTTACTTCAGGAACCAACCAACAATCGTAGCTCTCGAAAACTCTGTTGAACTATGAAGCACCATTTTAGATAAGTGATCATATAATCCTCTGTTCTCATGATATCAGCCAGACAAATACATGGAACAACGTCGTACTTATTGTCCAGCAGTTTGTTTCCCGATTTCCGATTTGTTTGACAAAGAACTTAATCAAACACATCAATTTAGTTCTGACCGGCCGGTACATAGGTCACAACAAAATCATCGAGGGGCCCAGATATCGCTTCTATTTCTAGAAGGAACAGATAAACTTCGACTCATATGCTTGTTCTACTACTTGTTGAATTGTACACAAAGGCACGTTTTATAACATCAAGTTACTGATGCATTTACGTGCAATCAATGCACAACCAACTCATAGGTAACAACTCATATCTCTAAGTTTGAAGATTTATATGATATTACCGTCTCATGATCACTCGAGATAAATTCCATGAAGTGATACAAGTGAGCATGGGTTTATTCCAATACTCATAACTTATGAGCACTCATGAATGTTGTAGCAACCATTGCTATGACTAAACCCATTTAGCCATCTACAAACTCGATTCATGACAGTCTTGATTCATACCTACTTCCAACATATGAACGAATGTGGAGTGTTTAAATAACTTAGTCATTCGGAAAGAATAACCTAGCTATTTTGGAATTCAAAACATGCAAAGTGAAACACAATAATAATCGAATCCAATATGGTCTCAGAACCCTTTTGAATATAAATAGAACCACCTTTTATTTATCACCATATTGATTACACATTATTCATTGTATAATGTTTCAAACAATCAACTTAAGACTTGAATAAAAAACAACAGTTGTCCCATGCTCCTAGCATGTACACTTTGTTTTTCTAAACAATAGTTATGCCATACTCCAAGTATGCACACTATGTTTGTCTATGATCCTTACATTATGATATAGATCGATTGAACATGATTCCATTGATACTCATTTCACAATCCCAAATCCTTATTGTAAATGTGAGAATCCCCGATTCCTATCATTTACCAAAAAGTCTGTTAGATTTTAAACTTTTATGCAATGTTCCTCTTGTAATGATTATGTGCAAAGTCACCAAAACCTTGTCACCAGTCATTACAGAGTATTCCAAAGAAGGTCAACTTCTATGGAACGGAAGTCTCATATTCAAAGTACATTGCTTTGAACATCCTTCTTGCATTAAGGTTTTCTAATCTTACATAGATTGAATAACTTCCACCTATGGAGACATTTCCATAGTCCCATTTTGACTATCACTTCCGAACAAGAGTTACTTCTTTTCAAAATATGTCAATATGGTCCTTTCCGACAACTTACATCATACTTCCAACTGTCCCTGAGCAACCAATCTTTGGCGAACCTCAGATTTGTCCTCGACAATTGCTTAATCACTTTAGTCATATCCAGTTCTAGACTTTTCCCTTCTCAATGCCTTAAGCATTTGGAAAATTTAGAAAAGATGAATATTATAGCACACGCAATCGATCCTATATCCGAAGCATATGGGACACGATTCATGATGTTTGACATAAAGACATGATACTAGACCAGTCTTTTGCTACAATATATATATATATATATATATATATATATATATATATATATATATATATATATATTTTATTTGCCATGTTTTCAAAATTTAACTATGAAGAGGGATGCCGTAATCATAATCAAATTTTGAAAATGCAATATATATAGAATTTCTTCAAGTTGAACCATTCCAACATAAAATTCATATATATATATATATATATATATATATATATATATATATATATATATATATTCTTGACTAAAGATGATTAAAATCTCAATCTAAGCTTTAGAATTGAAATGAAGTATAATTTCCTCTCCCTTAATTATAGCAAAACAACTTTTCAACCCCTGCAACTTCACGAATTGAAACTTTTGTTTTCTATAATTAACATTGCTAACTTGCAACACTAAACGTAATAATCATGCTCCCACTAACATGATGATTATCAACATAACACTTATGCTCCCACTAGCTCTGACATATTTCCAGAAATCTGCTGGACTTTTGAAATTTAGATTCATACACCCTTTCTTAGATAGCTTACATGTGTGTCTAAACAATTTTCAGGACTATGAAAAGGGATACCGTAATCATAGTCTCAATTGCTTAGGCATTTGCCATTTCTCACAAGTCCATGTTAGTGTGCCGGTTAACCACACAAGCTCCACTAACGACTTTTGAAAATGCAAATAACACAATTGATATCTACGTAAAATCTACTTAGTGAAAGCGTTTCCTCACCATCATTTTCATGAATCGGAGAGAAACCTTATGACACTTAGATTTTATAGTGTATGGGTTCCTATCCATGTGAATTTGTCAAAACCATAATCACAAGATAAGGTTAGTGACAAATTCAGCCTTACATGGATTAAACTTGTTCAATCTTAGTTTCTTGTCACCTTGGTAGCACAAGGCCCACCAATGCTTCCAAGTTGAACTCTGATAATTCACATGCAAATTCAACTTATTTGAAGTAGGTACAGAAATAAGAATTATGTCAACACGATAGGTTGCAAACCTTAAGTCGTGTGCTAGTGATAAATTACAGGTTTTACTCTTGATTAAATCTTGAAACTCTTTCGGGATCTTTAAGGCTCCCACTGTCCCCTTGATATATAAGTTTCCCCAGTCAAGAACCATTCCTTGACAAAACAAATATTCAAGGGATAGTGCGGATTCTTATCAAGACTAACACTTCACACAATTGGTCTTAGTTGGTCTTTGTCTCATCCAAGACATCACAACTTACCAATCTCAAATGTACAAGGGTAGAAACATTCTACACTACATTTGATAAGTGTTTTAACTCGCCGAGTTCTACAAATCAAAAAACCTGGTCAAAGTCAACGCTCTGGGTTGCCTTAACTCGCCGAGTTCTACAAATCAAAAAACCTGGAAATCGCGATCCAACTCGTCGAGTCACCCCCTGACTCGCCGAGTTCCCTGGCTACTCATAGTCGGGATTTGGTGAATCAACTCGTCAAGTCCCTTTACAGACCCGTCGAGTTTTACCTTAAACTGAATGGGGACAAAACGAATCAACTAGTCGAGTCCCTCTCTGAACTCGCCGAGTTCCCCGGTCTGATTGATCCATATTAACTGATTAAGCTCCTATTCTTCAGATCCTAAACTCCCTAATTCATCTACATACTGGAAATTACCTTTTAAGGGTAAAGTTTCCAACTTTACCCGTTATTAGTCCTTCTTAATGGGTTTAGCTAAAACCCTATTTCTCTAGGACATAGATCTTGGTCCAAAAGCCATAATACTCCAAACTAAAGCATACTAACATAGATCTAGGCCTTAGACATCATTTGAAGACGTAAAGCTCCTAACTTTCCTTCCATATATGGCCTTTTGGGGCTTAAAAGGCCATAATAACACCTTAAAGCTTGCATGGGGCTTCCATGGTCATAAAGTTTGCACCTTTATACCATGGAACCCCTTCTAGACCCTAGATCTGAAAGGTAGATCACTTGGGACGTCCATATCCCAAGGACTAAGCTTCTTGGACTAAAAACCCCATGAAATGATAAAAAGGAGATCTAAAAAGCTACTAAGTAAGGTTGAGGCTTGCTTATCAGAAAATGAAGTGGATGAGATGTTGCTTCTGGATCTACAATCTTCTCCTGGAATCCTCTAGCTCTGTTTTCTTCTACAAGCTTCAAATCACACAAAGTTCACTCAAAAATGGCTCACAAGCTCACATAAAGCTCTAGGGTTTCGTAGATTAGGGTTTGGGACTTGGAGGATGGAAATGAGGCCATAAAGTGGGGATTAGGATGCTTAAATAGGGTGCAAAACCCCAAAATTAGGGTTTCATCCTGACAGCCCTACTCGTCGAGTTGAGGCTTCTCAACTCGTCGAGTAGGTGACTTAAATCCCACATCCAATCTCGTTTCTACTCGACGAGTATGGGGCTCCCAACTCGTCGATTAACTCTTCAAAAATGAATAAATTATAATAAAATGCATACCATGAATCAGGCGTTTCAAAAATGTTGACAAAATGGCTAAGCTTATTACCGAGAAAGCAATGAAGGCAATTACATTAAAGCTGTTTGATAAAATGTCTCATAGAGATTTGATGGTTTTTTTAAAAGTAATTATCATAAAAAAGCAATTGTAATACAAAAGAAAGCTGTGAAAAATGCAATTTGGATGACAATTGTAAGGTAATTGGTTGCAACTCTTGATGCAAGGACTTTTCTCTTTACAATACATATATAGTCTAGATCTGAAAAACAAAGTTTAAATCTTTCATCCAACATAGATCTCAGGATATAAAATACATACACAATTTAGATCTGAAAAACAAAGTTTAAATCTTTCATCCAACATAGATCTTAGGATGTAAAATACATATATAGTTTAGATCTGAAAAAGTTTAAATCTTTCATCCCACACAGGTCTCAAGATAAACATATAATACGCACACATAACACGTAATTTATATAAAATACTTCATATATATATATGTGTAAGATGAAAGTGACTATGCACTCACCTGATAAGGTTGTGATTCCAACTTGGTCATCACTTCGCTTCGATGAAACCGAGCAGTTTACTGGAAAACCGGGCTCTGCGGGGGCAGAGTTCCGAACCGAAAAACTTTTTTTTTTCTCAAAGTCTTTGGGCGCTCCGGGACTTTCTTCTGGTGTTAGGGAGGTTTCCTAGGCTTGGGGGGTGTTTAGGAGGTTTAGAAAGAGAGTAGAGAGAGAAAGAGATGGCAAAAGGTGTGAGAAATCGGCTGGCCCTCACACCCCTTTTATAGGCCGAGGTTGTTGTCTACGCTGCGCGTACCTTCGGTGGTACGTTGGGCATTCCTCGAAACGCTGTGCGTACGAGGGTACGCAGCGAGTTCGTGACGTGTCGATATATTGATGGTGCATCGTGGCTTCTTCCAGACTGAGCAATGTGAGAGCGTGGGGTGTATAGACTTCATAACACGGGGTATACTTCGGTATGCGAGGCGTCCGATGGTACGTTGGGCGTAGTCCTCACACCAGCCTCACATTTTACATCTTTGACTTCTAAAATTTGTAATTTTCGCATAAAAGCTCCGTTTTCAACGGTCTTTATATCCACACGTAGTTGGGACCGTACTCGACAACTTTCGTTTACAATCCATCGGCTAATTTTGACTTTATTTTTAAAGTTATATTTTTAACAGGTTGGGATAGGAAAAGCCTGTTAAAAATTCATAACTTCTTCATCCGACGTTCGTTTTCATCTGTCTCTTTACCGTTTAGCAACTATTAACGAGATCTTCGATTCTCGTTTAGGTTGTGTTAGCTAAAAATGTGACAACCCAAAGATTTCTGTTAGTTTTAACGTCGAAGTTAACGTCGAAATTAGTTACGTCAAAAATTAGTCAAATTTATCCCAAAAATATTTTTGACCGGTGTAACATCCCGGAATATCAAAAGTAAAGTTGAAGGGCTAAAAGAGTAAATTGGGAAAGGGAACTCGGCGAGTAGGGTCGCGACTTTGGTCGCGTGTTAAGTAGCCGACTCGGCGAGTCAGAGGATGGACTCGGCGAGTAGGCGCTGAGTAGAGAAAACCCTAAATTCGGAGGTTGAGCCCTATATAAAGAACATAATATCTTCTCCCCAGCCTCCTTATCATTCCTTGAGTTCCAGAAGCCCTAAATTCGTGAGGAGACCCCATTGTTGAGTGAATTAGAGCTTGGAGAAGGATATTTGGTGCTTTAAGCTTGAAGATTGGAGGCTTGCATTAGGAAGCTTGGGGGAATCAGGAATCTACAGTTGGTTGGTGTGACATCCCCAAAATCACGGCCAGAAAAGACCGATTTTGTTTATGCTTTATAAAAATCAGAGTACTTCATTTTATAAAAAGGTTGCGGAATTTGTTCCCAGAAAAACATGGTAAATACGTTATTAAAACATTTTCGAAGAAACGTATTTATTTCATTTTAAAATGTTTGGGATGTCATCGTTAATACCGAAACATAAGCATAAACAGAACTTACAATGATTTACACTAGTGATCTACATCTCTTTTAAATCTCTCAGTGTAATGTCACTTCACTTCGTCACCTGTGATATATATAAACTGAGTGGGTCAGGTTGGGAAACCTGGTGAGTACATAGGGTTTTCAACCCACAATAATATAATTATTATGTTCAATCAAACAATCAACCCAATTAACCATCCCCATTATCTTCTTTACTCTTTAAGGATTTAACCTAAGAGTCATCTATCCTGCATTCGTTTATTCCGAAGTCCCTTACTTCCAGGGTTATGGGACTGGCACTAAATCCATAGCTGCCAATGTTCGTTCATAAAGCACTAATTCCATAGCTGCTATAGTCTATTCATCGGGTACTAAATCCATAGCTACCGGTCTTTATCTAATAGGTACTAAGTCCATAGCTACCAATGTTCAACAGGTACTAAGTCCATAGCTACCAATTCCTACAGGTACTAAATCCATAGCTACCAACGTCTAAAAGGTACTAAGTCCATAGCTACCGGTGTTTGTCCCATAGGCACTAAGTCTGTAGCTGCCAATGTATACTCACGTCATCTTCTATCTCTCATCATTCATCTACCCATCTCACACCCAACATTTTCGTATATATAAAATACGTATACAGTTAAGTCCTTTAAAACATGTATAAAACGTTCAACCAGCATAGACAACAAGTATTCAGATAATGTGCACACATAGCACGTAGTTTATATAAAATACTTCATATCTATGTGTAAGATGAAAGTAACTATGCACTCACTTGAGAAGGTGGTGACTCGGTACTCGGACAACGCTTCGTTTACTTTAAAATAATTTCCTTCGACGAAACCTAGTATTATTACCACTAGATTTTAGTCTAATATTTACCGTGACTAATTATTAGTCTTATTATTATTATTATATAAGCGTTTAAACAATACTTTCCAACCACTATGTACAGACAGGGGCAGACATAAAACACCGGAGGGCAGGACCATTTTGGCATATAGCACTTCTGAAATCCAACAACCCTATGCGGCCCTTTAAACCAGATTCCCCGTACCGCGAGTAGTTAAAAAGATATTATAACGACACTTATATAAGTCGTAATAATAGCTCAAATATTTATTATAAATTTATAATAACAATACTAATTTTAAATATAAACTATATTTAAAATAGGGTAAGCATAACTTACTTACAAGGGGATTTTAGCTAGGAGTCGGGCTCTGCAGGGGCAGAACTTCGTCGCTGAATCTTTCTAAGAAAGATTCGTGCAGCGCTTCAGCGCTCACCTTACTATACTAAAACTACAGAAAGAGAAGTCGAATCACGAGGGACCGAAATGCTCGGGGGATAAGGAGAGAAAGACTCTTGAATCAAGAGAATGGTGCAAGAAATATGAGAGCCCAAGCCTCTTATTTATAGTAATTGAATTTACAAAAACTACCCCCCATAATTACTTAATGACCTTATAGTTATATAAACAACTAAACACCCCTTTATAATACTATTTTAAATAGATTTAAAGATATTTGTACTAAACTAATGTCGAAAGAACTCAACATTAGTCTTATAATGACCGCATCGTCGATACCTTTCTAATGATATATACATATGTATATATATGTGTATGTATATATGATTTATACTTTATTTTAATACGTAAATATGCTATTATAATTTGTAACTCGTTCATACGAACTCCGTTTTTGACGTTCTTTATATCCATGCGTAGGTGGAGACGCACTCTACAACTTTCGTTTAGACTCCTTCGGCTAATTTTGAATTTATTTTTAAAGTTATATTTTTAACAGGCCGGGACAGGATTGGTCCGTTATAATCTCATAACTTCTTCATCCGATGTCCATTTTCGTCTGTCTTTTTATTGTTACGCTACTAATAATGAGATCTTCAATTCTCGTTTAGGTTGTGTCGGCTAAAAATCGCTCGATCTAATATTTGAATTTCGGACTGTACACTGCTAATCCGAAACTTCGAAAAATCATAACTTCTTCATACGAAGTCAGATTTGGGCGTTCTTTTTATCAAAGTTCTTAGTTTAACATATTCTACGACTTTCGTTTAGAGCGCTAAATCTAAATCTCGCTCTATCATAAATTTACTATTTACGCTTCCCGGCGCCGTGCCGGTTCCGACGCGAAACTTCGACGGGTCATAACTTCTTCGTTATAACTCGGATTTCGGCGTTCTTTATATGTACGAAAACCCTGTGACATCTTCTACAACTTGGTTAAGATTATTTATTCTAAATAATCTTTTTGTCGAAACGTCGTTTTCGACCCTTATTGCCTCTAAATTGACTAGCCCGGATCTGCGGGCGTTACAATTATCTCCCCCTTTGGATGATTACGTCCCGGAATCATCAACAAAACAGGGTCATATAATGACTCCATACGTCATCTCTTCATCCTAGGTAATAATTATAACTTCTACATTCCTTCAATTCTATCTCTTAAACTCATTGACTGTAAGAGTACTCGATCGTGCACCTGCTCTCTACCTCAGGTTAGACTCCAAATTATGACCTTCAAGTCACAATCTCGATCCTTTCTGGATACGGACTTGAGATAAGTTCTTTTATTACTACTATAGATCGATGTGTCATATTCTAATGACCTATCATCGTATGTTGCAACACTTAGACTTAGGTCTCTTAGAGTTAAATTCTAAAACACACTATGCCTTCCTTCATGTTCTAATGTGATATAATCACACTTTAACATTAGGCATTTCTAGCCACCAACTTCTTTAACAACGAGTGCGATACTTCTATTGATCACTTTGATTTCAACCGTTTGGTTTAAGTCGGACGCTACATCAAACTTGGTCCTCTGAGCCACACAACATACTCATCGTAGTCGGACTCGATTCGATATGACCACTAGGGTCGGAATATCAACAATCTTCTTAGTCATTACCGAAACGATGGTAACAACACACTTGAATAAAACGAAATCAATTACTAGCTTCTTGGTAACCTTGTAACTTTCCCTGATCCAAGTGTGAGTCCTGTGCTTCCGGTAGTATAGGCCTCTACTACCATTCACACCTACTCATACTCGTCCCAAGTATTGTCTCGCAGTTTCCCAAGTCACCATGCAGCAAATCATACAATCATTCAACACATCAGATAACAAAACGAAGGTTTTATATTAATTCTTGAAACGATTACATAGGTGTTCAAGTTCACCCTAGACTATGCCTCTACTAGGCTACATCATACGAAACTATGGCTACTGCATAATCCGATCTTCGGGTAAGAAGTCCTCATTCTTGATTCCTCGCATGGTTCTCTGCTTCGTCGAGGATCATGTGAAATGCCCTTGGCCTTGGTGGCGTTTCTGGTCTTGCTACTTTATTTTTCCTTGGGCAGTCTCTGGACATGTGCCCCTTGCCTCCACATCCGTAGCATACTTTGTCATTATGTGTGCAGTCTTTGGAATAGTGACCCGTCCTCCCACACTTGTAACAAGTCACTTCTTCGTTGCACTTCCCACCATGCTTCTTCTTGCATTTATCACACCATCTTGTTTCACCTCCATCTGCTCCTCCGAGTTTTGAGAATTTGCTTTCCTTGTTCGACCTCGAAGATCCCTCAAACTTTCGCTTCTCTCCTGCCTTATCTTTTTCTAGACCCTTTTCTCTTATCTGGGCCTCTACGTTCTTAGCTGCCCTAATAGCTGCTTTTAAGGTAGTTGCCATTTTGACCATTGGACCAAAGTCAGTGGGCAGTCCGTTAGCAAACCTATCAATCTTGGAGAGTTCAGTAGGCACCAAGTAGGGAAATAGCTTCATCCTCTCGGTAAATGCGGTGGCATACTCATCAACACTCATCTTCCCTTTCTTCAGGTTCTGAAACTCATTGTTTAGGTCTATCAGATCTACCTCCGAGCAGTACTGCATTTTCAACTGTTCCAAAAACTCTTCCCACGACATCCTTAAGGCTTCTCCTCGTGGCATCATATCTGCCAATAGCTTCCACCAGCTCAAGACTCCAGTTTTCAGCTGTCTTACTGCAAAGACAGTCTTCTGTTTCTCATTACAGCTGCAGCTCTCAAACACCATCTCCATCTCAGAGATCCAATCCATAATCTCAACCAGCTTTGGGCTTCCTGAGAGGCTTGGTGGTTTCGCACCCAAGAAGTTCTTGTACATCCGCCCATCCTTGTTGTTTCTCCCTTCTGGGCCATCCCTTTGCTCACCTTGAGTCCCAACTTGACTCACTTGGCGGCTGTAGTTCCCTTCCTCAGATTGCTCGGGAATCAGTTCGGGTTGCTCAATGGGCATAGTAGGTTCGTCCCTATTCAACATCCGTCTCATTTCTTCCCTTTGTTCAGCCAACATAGCCCGAATCATGGCTTGAACTCCAGCCATGGTGACTGGCTCAGGCGCAACTTCTTCTACAACAGGTATTTGCTGAACCACTGGGGGTTGGTTCCTGTTCCCATTTGCGTTTACGTTTCTGCTACGGGTCCTTACCATCTCGATCTATACACCAAATAAGGTGAATTTAGACCTTTACTTGACGTTTAAATCATCCTTATCACTCCGAAACATTTACATGCTAGTTCTAATACCGTAGTCGTACGTTTAGAATCCTAAACACATAAGGTTTCCAGATCCGGTCGGCAACAGACCATAGATCCGAACAATTAACAACATATCATGCACAAAGCATTTAGCACATAAAAGCATTTTAGGCACAATTCCTAAAATAAGCTAGTGCTCACACCTCACAATCATCGCTTAGCATTCTAAGTTTAAGTCTAGAAATAAATCCATATTCCTAGTTCGCTTAAACTAATGCTCTGATACCAACTGTGACATCCCCAAAATCACGGCCAGAAAAGATCGATTTTGTTTATGCTTTATAAAAATCATAGTACTTCATTTTATAAAAAGGTTGCGGAATTTGTTCCCAGAAAACATGGTAAATACGTTATTAAAACATTTTCGAAGAAACGTATTTATTTCATTTTAAAATGTTTGGGATGTCATCGTTAATACCGAAACATAAGCATAAACAGAACTTACAATGATTTACACTAGTGATCTACATCTCTTTTAAATCTCTCAGTGTAATGTCACTTCACTTCGTCACCTGTGATATACATAAACTGAGTGGGTCAGGTTGGGAAACCTGGTGAGTACATAGGGTTTTCAACCCACAATAATATAATTATTATGTTCAATCAAACAATCAACCCAATTACCCATCCCCATTATCTTCTTTACTCTTTAAGGATTTAACCTAAGAGTCATCTATCCTGCATTCGTTTATTCCGAAGTCCCTTACTTCCAGGGTTATGGGACTGGCACTAAATCCATAGCTGCCAATGTTCGTTCATAAAGCACTAATTCCATAGCTGCTATAGTCTATTCATCGGGTACTAAATCCATAGCTACCAGTCTTTATCTAATAGGTACTAAGTCCATAGCTACCAATGTTCAACAGGTACTAAGTCCATAGCTACCAATTCCTACAGGTACTAAATCCATAGCTACAACGTCTAAAAGGTACTAAGTCCATAGCTACCGGTGTTTGTCCCATAGGGACTAAGTCTGTAGCTGCCAATGTATACTCACGTCATCTTCTATCTCTCATCATTCATCTACCCATCTCATACCCAATATTTTCGTATATATAAAATACGTATACAGTTAAGTCCTTTAAAACATGTATAAAACGTTCAACCAGCATAGACAACAAGTATTCAGATAATGTGCACACATAGCACGTAGTTTATATAAAATACTTCATATCTATGTGTAAGATGAAAGTAAATATGCACTCACTTGAGAAGGTGGTGACTCGGTACTCGGACAGCACTTCGTTTACTTTAAAATAATTTCCTTCGACGAAACCTAGTATTATTACCACTAGATTTTAGTCTAATATTTACCGTGACTAATTATTAGTCTTATTATTATTATTATATAAGCGTTTAAACAATACTTTCCAACCACTATGTACAGACAGGGGCAGACATAAAACACCGGAGGGCAGGACCATTTTGGCATATAGCACTTCTGAAATCCAACAACCCTATGCGGCCCTTTAAACCAGATTCCCCGTACCGCGAGTAGTTAAAAAGATATTATAACGACACTTATATAAGTCATAATAATAGCTCAAATATTTATTATAAATTTATAATAACAATACTAATTTTAAATATAAACTATATTTAAAATAGGGTAAGCATAACTTACTTACAAGGGGATTTTAGCTAGGAGTCGGGCTCTGCAGGGGCAGAACTTCGTCGCTGAATCTTTCTAAGAAAGATTCGTGCAGCGCTTCAGCGCTCACCTTACTATACTAAAACTACAGAAAGAGAAGTCGAATCACGAGGGACCGAAATGCTCGGGGGATAAGGAGAGAAAGACTCTTGAATCAAGAGAATGGTGCAAGAAATATGAGAGCCCAAGCCTCTTATTTATAGTAATTGAATTTACAAAAACTACCCCCCATAATTACTTAATGACCTTATAGTTATATAAACAACTAAACACCCCTTTATAATACTATTTTAAATAGATTTAAAGATATTTGTACTAAACTAATGTCGAAAGAACTCAACATTAGTCTTATAATGACCGCATCGTCGATACCTTTCTAATGATATATACATATGTATATATATGTGTATGTATATATGATTTATACTTTATTTTAATACGTAAATATGCTATTATAATTTGTAACTCGTTCATACGAACTCCGTTTTTGACGTTCTTTATATCCATGCGTAGGTGGAGACGCACTCTACAACTTTCGTTTAGACTCCTTCGGCTAATTTTGAATTTATTTTTAAAGTTATATTTTTAACAGGCCGGGACAGGATTGGTCCGTTATAATCTCATAACTTCTTCATCTGATGTCCATTTTCGTCTGTCTTTTTATTGTTACGCTACTAATAATGAGATCTTCAATTCTCGTTTAGGTTGTGTCGGCTAAAAATCGCTTGATCTAATATTTGAATTTCGGACTGTACACTGCTAATCCGAAACTTCGAAAAATCATAACTTCTTCATACGAAGTCAGATTTGGGCGTTCTTTTTATCGAAGTTCTTAGTTTAACATATTCTACCACTTTCGTTTAGAGCGCTAAATCTAAATCTCGCTCTATCATAAATTTACTATTTACGCTTCCCGGCGCCGTGTCGGTTCCGACGCGAAACTTCGACGGGTCATAACTTCTTCGTTATAACTCGGATTTCGGCGTTCTTTATATGTACGAAAACCCTGTGACATCTTCTACAACTTGGTTAAGATTATTTATTCTAAATAATCTTTTTGTCGAAACGTTGTTTTCGACCCCTATTGCCTCTAAATTGACTAGCCCGGATCTGCGGGCGTTACAGTTGGGCTCATTCTAAGGGTAAGGAACCATTTCCTTAAGCTATTTTCTTCATGGGTTCATGTGTGGTGGTTCATATGACATCTAAATGGAGATAGGAGCTTGGATCTGAGGATGCTACTTCAGATCTAAGCTTGGGATGGTCTTGTATGTCATAAAGTCCCTGTTAATGAGTGATTGAAGGAGCTATCTTGTCCCAAACCCAAACCCTAGAGGAAAATGCCTAGATCTCCTTGGATTCACGTAAAGTTTGCCACTTTACGTGATGGATGGCCTTAGGAAGGGTAGATCTATGGTTAGAATCATCTGCATGGTTTCGAAAGCCTCTGTATGGATTCAGACCCAGTGGTACTCGGTGAGTCACATGGGTGGACTCGGCGAGTTGCTTGAAGATAGGCTAGAACTCGAAGAGTTGGAAGAACAACTCGGCGAGTTGGATGAAGATGGCCTGGAACTCGACGAGTTAGAAGAACAACTCGACGAGTAGGTTGAAGATAGCCTTAGACTCGACGAGTCTGTTCTTGGACTCGGCGAGTCTTGTCGAAGAGTCCCAATCTTTTCTGGTTGAGCCGTGAATCGGTGAGTCAAGGGATGACTCGGTGAGTTGTGTGTGAGTGGACTGAGAGTTGTTGAGCTCGGCGAGTCTCGGGGTGACTCGGCGAGTTGAGTCGCGGATTGGGGAATTTCTGAGCATGGGGATTCGGTGAGTCATTGGGTTGACTCGGCGAGTAGAGTCAGTTAGGGGTTGACTTTGACTTTGACCAAGGGTTGACCAGTTGTCTTCCAGGGGTATTTTGGTATTTATTGAGTTCAGTGCTTTGGTGTTGTTCAGCGGAGGAGTTCGTGTTGGAGTTTGGAGCAATGGGATCTTATCTGTTCAGTCGGCAGTTTCGAGGTGAGTTATCCTCACTATATCAACAGGGTCTAAGGCACCAAGGCCGGCCCTTTATCGGATTGAGATTCGGGTATTTGTTGTATATTATTGCTTTGATATGTTGCATCCTGGTAGCTAGGATGGTATATGTTAGAGACTTGGTTGAGATCGGTATCCTGAGATGTAGGGTGATGCTATGCTAGTGACCGGTTAGGTCGGTATCCTGGTTAGGATGATGATATGCTATGTGATCTTTTTGATTGGTTTGTTGACTATGAATGCTTATATGATTGTATGTTTATGTGCACATGGTTGTTTGGACTGGAGTTGGGTTGAGGCGGGTCCTGCTTTGTGCTGTAGGCCAAGATACCCAGGGCGGACTGGTTGTCCTGAAGGCCCAACGAGCGGTCCGGATAGGCTGTAGGCCCCAAGAGGGCGGACCAGACGTGCCGAGGCTCGGAGAGTGGACCAGGCCGACTGAAGGCCCGGTGCGGGCAGACCAGTCATACTGTAGACTCGGAGAGTGGACCAGGTGGATTGAAGGCCCGGAGCGGGCGGACCAATCACACTGCAGACTCGATGTATGTGGCTAGATTCGGAGAGTGGACCAGGTGGAATGAAGGCCCGGTGCGGGCGGACCAATCACACTGAAGACTCGATGTGTATGGCTAGACTCGGAGGGTGGACCAGGTGGACTGTTGGCCGGTGCGGCAGAACAGTCACATAGTAGACCCGAAGTGCATGGCTGTTCTGTGATCGGATATGTTATGACATGATATGCGAGTATGGTTTATGTGGTTGGTATTTTGGGGATATCTCACTAAGATTTCGGGATTACAGTTGTGGTTTAATGTTTTTCAGGTTCTTCGGGAGACCGTGGCAAGGCGAAGGCGTGATCGTACCGCTCCTCGTGTTTATGTTGTGATGAGATTCTGGGAATACTTTCAATAAATTGTATTGAAAACCTTTTTGTAACAACTTTAATGGAATCGGGTTGTTTTTGAAAATTTTAAATTGGTTGAAATTTTCGGTCGTTACAACCGGAATTAAACCCGTTGGAATATTTTAAATAATATTCGTCAAGCGAACAAAAATTAAGGCGGTATAATATTAAAATTTTCCGTGATAAAGGAAGTGGTGAAAAACTCGTTTGCGGTTGGTGTCAGGAAAACCCCAGCCAGGCCATAAGCTCCACCCTATATAAGGGAGGAGTGGGATTCACTCCCACCTTTTTACCACCTTAGACTCTCTCTCTCTCTCTCTCTACTTTCTCTCTCTACAAACAGGTTTTGGTCAAAAATCGTCCCTCCGAGCCTCAAATCGGTAAGTAAACCTCCCTAGCTTGTTTGTTAACACTTCTATCTTGCAAATTCGTGACTTAATCATCCGGAAACCTCAAGAACTTGAGTTTACGGTCTTAGGAGCCTCCCAAAACTATAAACCCCTTGAATGTGGGTTTTGATGCTCAAAAACCCTTCCAAAACACTTCTCATGCTTAGCAATGGCTTAGAGGCTTACCCGAAAGGACTTAGAACACCAAAATCGGACCAAATGGGGAGTAAACATGAGTTTACAGTCTAAGAATGTTCTTGGACCGTAAACCCATGTTCATGGACCATAAACACCTTTTATGGTGTCAAGTTACCCCTCAAACACCTCCAAGGGCTTCCATGAACTTCCTAGGGTCATAGAACCTTATTTTCCTTCATTTTATGCACCAAAGCATACAAAATCATGTCGCACTTGAGTTTACGACCCAAGAAGGTTCTTGGACTGTAAAAACACATCCTTAGACCATAAACACCCCCAAAGGGTGTTAAAGTGCCCTCAACACTTTGTATGGCTTGGAATTGGACCTAGAACTTCGTATGCTTAACCTACAACCACAAAAACGCATGATTTAGAGACTAACATGAGTTTACTGCCGTAAACTCATGTGTTAAGGTAGTAAACTCCCCAAGTGTATCTCCTTAGACCGTAAACACCTTTCCAAGGTGTTTAAGTTCCCTAAACACCTTCCTATGCCTCTAAAAGCCACTAGAACCTTACATACATGAGTTAGAACCACCAAACAACCAAAGGAATGGGCTAACATGAGTTTACGACCGTAAAATCATGTGTTTATGGCCGTAAACTCCTCAAGGAGTAAACTATGGACCGTAAACTCCCAAATGGTGTCCATTTTGAGCCCCAATCACTTCCTTAGCCCTTGATTCAACTCTAGCATGACTCCATGAGTGAGTTAAGACCTTTAAGCATCCCATGACACTACTACCATGAGTTTATGGCCGTAAACTCATGGGGGAAAGGGTCTTGAAACCGTAAACACCCATAAGGGCCTTCATTTGAGGAGTAAACTCCAATGTGAGTCCATACACACCTTCTATGCAACCCGGGACACTTCTAGCACTTGTAGCAAAGTGTTTTGATGTCGTAATACATCCTTACTTGTGTTATTAGTTGTTAAATGACTAATTAGATACTTAAATGTATCATTACATGTTAAATAGGATTCGTGTGTGTGGTCAAGTCCTCACATGACACTTAGCATCCTATACCGACACCTCAGTTGGATCCACTTACAATAGGTGAGTTCATACCCCTTAATGAACCTTTTTCAATTGTTTTACATGTTTTAGGGGGGGATACAAGTTAAACATGCCAGTTATCATATCAATCACATGTGATTGATAACCCGCATGCACAAGGATTTATTACACTGTTAACTGTTTTACCAAGTATGATACTGTAAATGGTTTTCTATAACGTCTTTACTTGTTCAAAGCTTTCCTCAAATTGACTCTCGTGCTGAATGTTTTATTAAATTTTCATTTAAAACTCATTTACGAAAGGTTTTCAAAAGGTTTTCAAACTTATTTTACAAAAGAATACCAAGCCGTGATTTTCTTAACTATAAAGGTTTTTCCAAAGTTTTCATCAAAGTTTTCTTACATATTTTTATACTCCTACTTGGTTAAGATACTACTGCTTCACTTATACTTAGTTAATGCTCCCACCTCGTGATACGCTTTTACTTTGTGAAACACTTCTACTTAGTGATATGCTTATACATCACGATACGCTTCTATTTCACGATACGCTTATACTTCACGATATGCTTATACTTCACGATACGCTTATACTTCACGATACGCTTCTGCTTCACGATACGTTTCCACTTAGTTAAATGTATGACTGTACTTGTATAGTTATATAAATAATGATTAAATGACTTAGGAAGGCTAGTTCGCCCTATTTCCTTTTCTTCGTTGAGATGTGGTCTGGTGGGATCGGATATCCATCCGAAGGTCGTTTGATCATTAATTATATATCATGTATACATGTATAGACATATAGGTTTACATCAATCGGTTCAGTTATGAGTCTCTACTACTAGTCCAACACTTACATCGGAATTCACAGTTTGAGATACATCTTCAGGATACGGCCTTCTCTGTTGTCTAGTTGGCAACCAGAGTCTCTTGTAGGGAGAGCAGACATTGTGTGTATAGATCTGTACGGGATTGACACCCCCGCACCCTGACTGCTAGCTATAGTCCACGACCTACCAAGCCAAGGGGTGACAAATGTCATATTCACACCAACGCTTGCAGGGCGTCAAGTACTCTAGTGTCGATTAGTATGGTTACGAGTATCTCCATGTTACCTTATAATTCATGGCCTTAAGGTAATGACGTTTAACACTGTTTGCTGGAAATACACACCTAGAAAATACACACCTCGAATATCCACACCTAGAATTCCACTGTTTTTAGACCTTGCTAGACATATCATTCAATTGATACTGTCTGGGGCTGTATCCACTGTTTTTAGACCTTGCTAGACGTATCATTCAATTGATACTGTCTGGGGTCTGTATCCACTATTTTAGACCTTGCTAGACGTATCATTCATTTGATCATGTCTGGGGTCTGTATCCACTGTTTTAGATCTTACTAGACGTATCATTCATTTGATATCGTCTGGGGTATGTATCTCCTCCTGTTAGACTGAGTCAGGCGTGTCGTTCGTTTGATACTCTCCTGGAGTCTATGATCTCTCTCCCCTTAGTCAGCAGTCCTCACTGCTGAGGCATATGTTATTTTCCCTGATATTCTCCTACTTTCTTAAAAAATCAAACACCGTATTTGATAATTATAGTGTTTAACGGAAAATCACTTTTGCAAACATAACTGTGTCAAGTCTTGGTAGAAGACTGCTTTTAATTAAGAAAATATAGGATTTTCTGGAAGGGACTCTAATCCACTGTAGACTCTAAACTACCACTTTTATAAAGTTATTTTGAACATACACAAATGACACTTAAGACTTATGAACTCACCAACATTTATAAAAATGCTGATACTCGCTTTCAAAATAACTTGTATTCTCAGGTCAGCAATAGACAGGTACATCTCAGGCACTTTTGGTGAAGACCGTTTAGTACCAAGATGCACCTACATTATTACTTGTATTACTTTATTGATTCTATACAATGTAAACCATGTAAAGCTATTACTATTAATGCAATGGTTGTTGTACTTTGATTACTATACTGCATATGTTGTGATACTTGACATTAAGTCACCCACCCCAGAACGTTTCCGTCGTTCCGGTTTTGGGGTGTGACAGATTGGTATCAGAGCATTGTTTATAGTGAGCTAAGTATATCAATTTATAAAAGATATACAGCCTATAAATACATAGGGATAAAACACTCTGACCAAGAATTATACTTTAAAATATAACCATATTTTACCAAAGTATAAGAACATCCAGAATCTAAACACTCGAACACAAGTATCACAAGAAGAACAAGAATAAAAGTCTTCGGATGTTGAGCATTACCGTCAAACCTGGGCAGTTATGTAATCATAAGCTGGAATAAATGTAACTTGATCAACTACATTTATTCAAGATGCGATGAACGTGTGCTTAGGAGTGATAGTGGTGTTGCAACAGGTCTGAAACTTACCAACTAGGAATGCTAGAGCCAAACATAAAGTTTAAAATACTATGGGAGTATTTTGGAATACTAAAAGACTCACATTAATCCCAGAATCATATTCAGAAGATAAGAAACAAACAAGAAATTAAAATACCATAAGGGTATTTTAGGATACATAGACAACCTTGTGTGAAGAACTAAAAAGATCCTTATTGATATACCTACAATTACAAAGGGTATACTCCCAAGGTTATATATAATAAGGATCCCATAGGCTAAGAATGTGTGGTTTCGCTCTACTTCCTTTCCTCGTTGGGATGTGGATATAGAGTAGTATCACATATTCGAAGGCCTATCGGATCTAAGCTATATATGATTTGTATACCCTATGTAATCGTAGCAGGACTCGATATGGATCATCCAGTGAAATGTTAATAATCTCTTAGGATTCTTTAGACATTTCCATTCTCGCACGAACCCTGTAGAAAACCCTATCCACTTCAGTGCGCGACAGAAGAGTTGATTCAGACCCAGAAGAAGTTCATTGAGAAGATTTCCAGTTCGGAAATGAATGAATTAGGTCGAGACTATTGAAATCACCAAGTGCCTATATCTTTTAGGGACATCGGTTCGCTTAAACTTCCGAGATTTCCAGTCATCCATCATGAAGTGATGACACCCAGAGTCGGATTCGGAAGTAAGGCGGAGTAGAAATTCAATATGTCTTCACAATAAAGAAACCCTAGCTAACTACCCGAAGGAAACCAATGCCAGTCCCAGTCAAAGATACGAGGTAGACAGAGGGAGCCAGTACATGGAACCCGAGAAGTATCTTTTCCTCGTGATTCGTCATGCTAATACACCCACAAAATAATACAATTTAGTGAGTTAGTCATCACACTACTCACGCTATGTGTTAGGTAAATCGTCTTTTCCCGTTGCAAGTAATATGATTAGAGCGGATCCCCGCACCTCTATTGAGGATGTTTAGCCATAAGTATTCATGAGCCTTTCTTCCCGCGGTATTCGTTCTGAACTGTTCTCAGATCTCTCCAAGCCAGAGGGTGAACCTTTCCCAGTATAAAGGTAACTTAGTAGGAACGACCCCTATCTTATGGCTTTTTCCAGTACTCACACTCTTACTTTGAACACCAGGACTACATCATAGGGATGTAGGTCGACACTTAGGCAACCAATATCCGAAGCACGGGAAAAATTTATGCCTAATACATTTCTCCAGGGTTAACCATTGTCTCTCATCAGCTTGTGTTCCTTTCCGTGTAGGAAAAACCATGCCTCCGAAGAAGCGTAACCCATCCGTCGGTAAGAAACCAACTCTCCTATTCGATGAAGCTACGTTCCAAGCTGTAGTCTTGGTAGCCGTAGCAGCTGTCATGGCTCAACTGAATGCTAACAATGCCCACGTTAGCAAGAGCCCTATCAGGAATTCCGATCCAAGTAATGGACAGCAGCAACCAACACCTGCATACCCAGCCGCCCGAGAACCTCAACCAAATCCACTGAAGAGAAAACTCAAGATCGAGGAGGGAAGTACCTCGGATCAAGGACCTCCCGAAGGGCAACGAGCTGAGGCAGTCCATACCCCTGCCAACTCTTCCACCCCGACTTCAAGGAGACCATACCTAGGAGACCTTCCCCACTGCGGCAAGTGTAGCTACCATCATCATGGTGTATGCCGGGAACTCTATTGCGCTAGATGCAACATGAAGGGGCATACTACTCGCGTCTGCAGAACCCCGATTGAGTTTATTACATCAACCACCAATGTGGCGACCAATACAGCTTGCCGCCTGTGTGGTGGGATTGGGAACCTAAAGCGAGATTTCCCAACGGAAAGAAAAGACAAGGACACAGGAGGAGTCTGACTCTAATGCTTAGGGAGAAGCATCAAGGAACCCAGTAGATTTTGGTACGTCTCTCGATCCTAGATAACTAACCGAAGACATTAAAAGGCTAATTCTAAATGAAATTACTTCCCCGTTAAGACGAAAGTCGTAGCCCTGTTATAAATTTTAAAAATTTCATTGGGTAAAACTATAATGGCTAGACATATATGTTACGGCCATGTATAATTAACATGGATAGACCTAGAGTGAGTGAATGCCGCCTCATTTCCTGTTCCTTGTTTGGTTGTGGATTTAGGGCGGAGTCGCTCAGTCAACAGTCCTCCCCACCTTAATTATACATGACTAGTATATGTTAGGCGATTATAGAAATGCCTCGTGAGAACCCATTCATGAAAAGGTACTCTACTCAGAAACACTCAGGACTCTCTACAGTTACGCGTCGACTCTATCGGTCCATGTATCCGCAACAGGGATACACGGGACGAAACCTGTGACGCCTAGAACAGGTGTGCCTTTTCGGCACATGACTCTATTGACCCTCATTCTGTATCATGTCGAAGTGTGTCAACTTCGACACCTCTATCAATTATGGTTCGACTTTGTGCAACCATGTGTAAATCCTTAGTGCTGTGTAAAAAGAACTTTCTCCGTAGCCATTTCGGCAATTAAAGGTTCTTCCAGACCTAAACATAATATAGATAATCAAACCTAATGCGATTCGTCAGTCGCCCCTCTTACCTCGAACCTTCTGAAGTACCCAGGAGAAGGGTATCGCGCGCTGCTAACCAACCTTCCTAGACAGAAAGAAACCGAAGCGAAGACACTGCAGATATTCCAGAAGACGATGACATACTCCGTAGATTCCCCAGAAAGACCCTTCGTACCTCGCAAGTACGTTCGTGAATCCAGGGAATAGAACTCATAGGATTGACCACTATAACTGAGTATATGCATAAGGGTGGTATATAATGGAGGTCAAAGTTCCGAGTGATGGAACCCTATACCCACTAGATTTGACCTAGACCGAGAAAACTTAGAACCTTTGGAAGAGTAGTTGCAGAAGATGTTCGCACTACTCAGGCACTTTGACCACCCCGTTACCGAGAAGTAGTGCCTAGAACCCTCCGCTCCCTTACATGGAGGAAGCCGCCGTCGCCCTGTAGACGATAGACTACATTCTCCGAAGCGAACCTTAGAATGCCAAGAACAACAGGATAACCTTCGCAGCCAAGAATACTTGGTCAAGGTGCGAAAGTAGATTGCGTGAAGCCTTATAACCCAGATCCCGAAGAGATTATAGAATAGACACCAGTCTAGGTGTTAGTCGATGGGTTATACAAGAGCACGCGTTTTCTGCAACTGAAATAAACCAACGCCTTAGAGATTAGGGCATGTCTTACAAGATTAATTGGACTACTAGGTGTTCCATGAATACTATCTCGCACAGAAATAGTAGAACCACCTCCCGATGTAGTCCAACACTCGTCTGGTGAAACCTTATCTCCCCGACCCTGAGGGTTTCCGTTAGAAATATCTCAAGAATCAGAAGTGCGGGCCCATTTTGCACAATATTGAGATAGACACACTGCAGCAAACAGATACCCGTAGACATGCAATCCATCCGATGATCCGGAAAACCTTTGAAAGTCAAACAGTAGAAACACGAAATCCAAGGACAACCCGAGCTTTCTAAGAACCAATCCGAAGGACTACACTCCCAATATGAGAGAACGGTTGGAACTTCAGAATGGCGATCATGCCAGTGATGATCTCGCCATAGAAGTACACTATGTTCTAAATACTGAAAAGCTCTACCCTTCCGAGAGCTTCGGACCATCCGAGATTCATTACAAAGATTGGTCCAACCCTCGTCAGACCACTACTACTTCCGGATATTCCACAAGTCTCTAGACTTGATAAGTGTTTGCCCGACGCCACTCCTTGTATCCCACTCATCTTGATAGAAACCATCGGGAACCCTAACTTCGTAGACGAACCAAACAGGAAGTATCCTCATACCTCTACTCGATCGTTCATACCTACTTCCTTGCCTAAATCTGAATTTCGGGACGAAATTCCCTCTAACGGGGGGATGATGTGACAACCTAAAGATTTCCGTTAGTTTTAACGTCGAAGTTAACGTCAAAAATTAACGTCGAAATTAGTTACGTCAAAAATTAGTCAAATTTATCCCGAAAATATTTTTGACCGGAATTAAACCCGTTGGAATATTTTAAATAATATTCGTCAAGCGAACAAAAATTAAGGCGGTATAATTTTAAAATTTGACGTGATAAAGGAAGTGGTGAAAAACCCGTTCGCGGTTGGTGTTAGGAAAACCCCAGCCAGGCCATAAGCTCCACCCTATATAAGGGAGGAGTGGGATTCACTCCCACCTTTTTACCACCTTAGACTTTCTCTCTCTACTTTCTCTTTCTACAAACGGGTTTTGGTCAAAAATCGTCCCTCCGAGCCTCAAATCGGTAAGTAATCCTCCCTAGCTTGTTTGTTAACACTTCTATCTTGCAAATTCGTGACTTAATCATCCGGAAACCTCAAGAACTAGAGTTTACTGTCTTGGGAGCCTCCCAAAACCGTAAACCCCTTGAATGTGGGTTTTGATGCTCAAAAACCCTTCCAAAACACTTTCCATGAACTTCCTAGGGTGCATAGAACCTTATTTTCCTTCATTTTATGCACCAAAGCATACAAAATCATGTCACACTTGAGTTTATGGCCGAAGAAGGTTCTTGGACCGTAAACACACATCCTTAGACCATAAACACCCCCAAAGGGTGTTAAAGTGCCCTCAACACTTTGTATGGCTTGGAATTGGACCTAGAACTTCGTATGCTTAACCTACAACCACAAAAGCACATGATTTAGGGACTAACATGAGTTTACTGCCGTAAACTCATGTGTTAAGGTAGTAAACTCCTCAAGTGTATCTCCTTAGACCGTAAACACCTTTCCAAGGTGTTTAAGTGCCCTAAACACCTTCCTATGTCTCTAAAAGCCACTAGAACCTTACATACATGAGTTAGAACCACCAAACAACCAAAGGAATGGGCTAACATGAGTTTACGACCGTAAACTCATGTGTTTAAGGCCATAAACTCCTCAAGGAGTAAACTATGGACCGTAAACTCCCAAATGGTGTCCATTTTGAGCCCCAATCACTTCCTTAGCCCTTGATTCAACTCTAGCATGACTCCATGAGTGAGTTAAGACCTTTAAGCATCCCATGACACTACTACCATGAGTTTACGGCCGTAAACTCATGGGGGAAAGGGTCTTGAAACCGTAAGCACCCATAAGGGCCTTCATTTGAGGAGTAAACTCCAATGTGAGTCCATACACACCTTCTATGCAACCTGGGACACTTCTAGCACTTGTAGCAAAGTGTTTTGATGTCGTAAGACATCCTTACTTGCGTTATTAGTTGTTAAATGACTAATTAGATACTTAAATGTATCATTACATGTTAAATAGGATTCGCGTGTGTGGTCAAGTCCTCACTTGACACTTAGCATCCTATATCGGCACCTCAGTCAGATCCACTTATAACAGGTGAGTTCATACCCCTTAATGAACCTTTTTCAACTGTTTTACACGTTTTAGGGGGGATACAAGTTAAACATGCCAGTTATCATATCAATCACATGTGATTGATAACCCACATGCACAAGAATTTATTACACTGTTAACTTTTTTACCAAGTATGATACTGTAAATGGTTTTCTATAATGTCTTTACTTGTTCAAAGCTTTCCTCAAATTGACTCTCGTGCTGAATGTTTTATTAAAGTTTCATTTAAAACTCGTTTACGAAAGGTTTTCAAAAGGTTTTCAAACTTATTTTACAAAAGAATACCAAGCCGTGATTTTCTTAACTATTAAGGTTTTTCCAAAGTTTTCATCAAAGTTTTCTTACATGTTTTTATACTCCTACTTGGTTAAGATACTACTGCTTCCCTTATACTTAGTTAATGCTCCCACCTCGTGATACGCTTTTACTTTGTGAAACACTTCTACTTAGTGATACGCTTATACTTCACGATACGCTTCTACTTCACGATACGCTTATACTTCACGATACGCTTATACTTCACGATACGCTTATACTTCACGATACGCTTCTACTTCACGATACGCTTATACTTCACGATACGCTTATACTTCACGATACGCTTCTGCTTCACAATACGTTTCCACTTAGTTAAATGTATGCCTGTACTTGTATAGTTATATAAATAATGATTAAAGGACTTAGGAAGGCTAGTTCGCCCTATTTCCTTTTCTTCGTTGAGATGTGGTCTGGTGGGATCGGATATCCATCCGAAGGTCATTTGGTCATTAATTATATATCATGTATACATGTATAGACATATAGGTTTACATCAATCGGTTCAGTTATGAGTCTCCGCTACTAGTCCAACACTTACATTAGAATTCACAGTTTGAGATACATCTTCAAGATACGGCCTTCTCCGTTGTCTAGTTGGTAACCAGAGTCTCTTGTAGGGAGAGCGGACATTGTGTGTATAGATCTGTACGGGATTGACACCCCCGCACCCTGACTGCTAGCTACAGTCCACGACCTACCAAGCCAAGGGGTGACAAATGTCATATTCACACCGACGCTTGCAGGGCGTCAAGTACTCTAGTGTCGATTAGTATGGTTACGAGTATCTCCATGTTACCTTATAATTCATGGCCTTAAGGTAATGACGTTTAACACTGTTTGCTGGACATACACACCTAGAAAATACACACCTCGAATATCCACACCTAGAATTCCACTGTTTTTAGACCTTGCTAGACATATCATTCAATTGATACTGTCTGGGGCTGTATCCACTGTTTTTAGACCTTGCTAGACGTATCATTCAATTGATACTGTCTGGGGTCTGTATCCACTATTTTAGACCTTGCTAGACGTATCATTCATTTGATCATGTCTGGGGTCTGTATCCACTGTTTTAGATCTTACTAGACGTATCATTCATTTGATATCGTCTGGGGTCTGTATCTCCTCCTGTTAGACTGAGCCAGGCGTGTCGTTCGTTTGATACTCTCCTGGAGTCTATGATCTCTCTCGCCTTAGTCAGCAGTCCTCACTGCTGAGGCATATGTTATTTTCCCTGATATTCTCCTACTTTCTTAAAAATCAAACACCGTATTTGATAATGATAGTGTTTAACGGAAAATCACTTTTGCAAACATAACTGTGTCAAGTCTTGGTAGAAGACTGCTTTTAATTAAGAAAATATAGGATTTTCTGGAAGGGACTCTAATCCACTGTAGACTCTAAACTACCACTTTTATAAAGTTATTTTGAACTTACACAAATGACACTAAAGACTTATGAACTCACCAACATTTATAAAAATGTTGATACTCGCTTTCAAAATAACTTGTATTCTCAGGTCAGAAATAGACAGGTACATCTCAGGCGCTTTTGGTGAAGACCGTTTAATACCAAGCTGCACCTAGATTATTACTTGTATTACTTTAATGATTATATACAATGAAAACCATGTAAAACTATTACCATTAATGCAATGGTTGTTGTACTTTGATTACTATACTGCATATGTTGTGATACTTGACATGACGTCACCCACCGCAGAACGTTTCCGCCGTTCCGGTTTTGGGGTGTGACAACAAATCGGTCAATCTACTATTCGAACTCCGGGCTACATACTGCTAAGCTGGAACTTGGAAAAATCATAACTTCCTCATACGAAGTCAGATTTGTGTGTTCTTTTTATGCACGCTCTCGGTTTAACGTATGATACGACTTTCATTTTGATCGCTAATGCTAAAAAGTAATGTATCGAAAAATCACTTTTTACATCACACAGTGTCGTGTCGGTTTTGTCGCGAAACTTCGACAGGCCATAACTACTTCGTTATAACTCGGATTTCGACGTTCTTTATATGTCTGGAATCGTTGTCACGACCACTACAACTTTCTTCATAGATATTGGGTTTATCTAACATTTTATTTTTGACGCTTATTTTCATTCTTAATTTACTATATATTTATAAACAAGTATATAAGCACATAAAATCACATAATTCACATAATATTCAAGTAATTCCTCTTTATTACTTCAAAATGAGTTACAATGGTTGACCTTGACTATTATATTATTATACTAATGCGTAGCCTAAAAACACGGGTGTTACACAATTCTTCCTCCTAGGCAAGAATGTGTTAAATATAGCTTGAGTATAGTCATTTTACTAAATGTTTATGTATGTAAGTTATATATATTTAGGTCTTATTGAAAACTTGAAATATTTGATTTATTGCAAGGTCCTCTTATGGCTAATGGAGCTTCAAATCCTATTATTGTTGTTGATAAAGATGGATATTTCAGTGTGAAAAGTCAATGTTGGTGAGTTTTTCATAACTTAAATGATGTTTGTTTTGGAAACCATATGAATCTTTATTATAATGACACCTCTGGAGAAAATAATATGAAAAAATAAAGAATATTGAATGATCACATATTAATCTTACTTGACACTTATATTTTTACTGAAATGGAACAAAGAAATGTTTTTAGATGCATTTGCACTGGTAGAAGGAATGTAATGGAATGGTTTATTCCATTAGAAATTTGAAATGAATAAAAGTTGTTTTGTTTGCATGATAAAATGGAAATTTGATTCCCTTAGAATGAACTAAGGTTTGTTATGTTCTTCGATCTGTTACTTGGAAGGGAGAGAATGATTGTATTTTGATCATATGATCAAAATTTGTTTATAGAAATATAGGTTTACTTGAGAGTTTGCAGTAATCAATTGATTCAAAGTTTTAGCTTATGGATTATACTATGCAACTAGACCCATGTAAACACAAAGAAAATTGGATACAATACCATTTTACATATGTTTTTTTTATTTGTATGTTTGGGTACTTTGTTACTAGCTTTTTCTTATGAAATAATTAGATTCCTTTTAGGAGATATGTTAACACGTTAATTTTTTTTAGTTTTTGCTTCTATAATATGTTTACTTATTTAATTGTGTAACTAATATTTGAAGATGAATATTTTTCTTTATTATAAGTTAAAATATATGTGTTTTAGGGTTTTCCAAGTGAAAAACACAATAACTTGGTTTAATCACATGTGATTAAATATGTATAATCACATGTGATTTAATTCACGAAACAAACTATTGAATCGAAATTGAGAAAATGAATCTTATCCAAATAAATCATATATGATTAAATACATATAATTACATATGATTAAGTACATATAATTCTCGTGTATTTAATCACATATGATTATATATATTTAATCATATATTATTATATGTATTTAATCATATATTATTTATGTGCACAAGATTTGTTTTCATGTTCTCGATTTGGTAGTTGTTCTTTGTCCACATTAATCATATGTGATTAAATACATATAATCATAGGTGATTAAATAAATGAGAAAATTTATTAAATCACGTGTGATTACATATATGTAATCACATGTGATTATATACATGAGAAAAACTATTGAATCAAGAACATGAAAACAAATCTTTTCCACATAAATCAAATGTCATTAAATAAATATAATTTGACGTGATTTAATCATATATGATTTATGTGGATAAAATTATTTTTACACTTTTGATTCAATAGTTGTTATTTTTTTATTTAATCACATGCAATTATATGTATTTAATCATATATGATTTATATTGACACAAACAAATATTTTCCACATAAATCATATGTGATTAAATACATATAATCATATGTGATTAAATACAAGAGACCAAATAATGAATCGAAAATGCAAAATATTGTCACACATAAATCGTATGTGATTAAATATATATAATCGTATATGATTAAATCTACCACCTACCATCACCACTGCCCACCCTCCACCGCGACCCACCACCCACCACTACTACTACCACTTACCCACTCACCACCCACCACCTACCTTCCACCTCCCACCACCCACCACCCATCGTTACCCACACATACTACTCACCACCACCCACTACCCAAGATTTGTTTTTTAAATTCTCGATTAATTAATTTTTCTCGTGTTTTAGATCATACATGATTAAATGCACGATAAAAAATATGGAATTAAATTTGAATAAAATAGGTGGTGGGTAGTGATAGGTGGTGGGTGTTAGGTGTTAGGTGTTAGGTGGTAGGTGGCGGTGGTGGTGGTGGTGGTTTGGTGGTGGGTGGCATGTGGTGATGTTTGGTGGTAGGTGGTGGTGGTAGGTGATGGTGGTAAATGGTGATTATGATGGTAGATAGTGGTAGTGGTTAGTGGTGTGGATGGTGATGACGGGTGGTAAGTTGTGGGTGGGGTGGTGGAGACGGTGAAGATGATCGGTGGTGGTAGTTGGTGGTGGGGGTGGGGGCGACGGGTGGTTTTGATTGGTGATGTGTGGGGTGGAAGAGACGGGTGGTGGTGATGGTGATGGTGGTAAATGGTGATTATGTTGGTAGATAGTGGTAGTAGTTAGTGGTGGGGATGGCGATGACGGGTGGTAGGTTGTGGGTGGGGTGGTGGAGGTGGGTGGAGATGATGGGTGGTGGTGGTTGGTGGTGGGGGTGGGGGTGACAGGTGTTTTTGATTGGTGATGTGTGGGGTGGGAGAGACGGGTAGTGGTGATGGTGATGCTGGTGATGAGTGGTGGTTGAGGATGATTAGGGGTGGTGGTTACGGATGGTTGTGGGGTGGTGGTTAGTTGTGGTGGCGGGTGCTGGTGATGGTAATAGTAGTGGTGATGGTGGGGTGGCGGTGGTGAGTGATGCAGGTGGGTGGTGGTGGTGGTGATGGTCGCGGGTTGTGGTTGGTTGTGATTGGTAGTAATGGTGGGTGGTAGTTGCGGGTGGTGGTGGGTGGTGGATGATGGTGGCTGAGAGATGAGAGAGGATAAGCACAAAACCTTCAAAATGAGAGTAGGTTTTCTTACGGATTTATTACGGGTTAATGGAGGCTGAGAAATGACAAAACCTAGGTTTCAGTGTCTTTCACTCGACATTGGATTGATCATCTATATCTTGGTTTGTCTCTTTTAGCTACTAGATGGATGAAGGTTGTGCATGTTAAAGTCAATATTTTTTGTTGGAAAATGTTCATTGATAGGTTACCTTTAAGACTTAATTTGTCCAAGAAAGGAATGGATATTCGCTCCATCTTGTGCCCTATTTGTAATATTGCTACAGAAGATGTTAATAACTTGTTCTTCTCGTGTACGGTTGCCCAGACAGTGATTTCTAAAATTCTAGCATGGTGGGATTTGGATTATCATCTTTACTGTTCGATTCAAGATTAGGAGGACTGGTTTGCTAATGTGCGGATGCGTAAGAAAGCTAAAGATATCATTGAAGGTGTTTTTTTTTCGTGGTGGTATATTTGGTCTTTTAGAAATAAGATCATTTTTGGAAAACATGAGCCTAAAAAGAGTCTTATTTTTGATGATATTGTCTCTCAGTCCTATTTTTGTAAATTACATGTTGATTGAGCGGTGTGGCTCAAAAGCCCTATTTGTGCCTTTTTGTAATGTTTTTGTGTTTTCTTGTAATGTTTTTAGACTCGTGATTCTAGCTTCTTACTAGTTTTTAGTTTATATATTTATGCCGTTAAAAAAATACGAAAACGAAGATGTAATCCATGTATTATATTTTGCATCTTCTGTCGGAAATTCAGTCCGTTTGTTCTCCAAATCATTCAGAGTTGTTATAGGTCGCATATAAGGATCCTGTAAGCGAAAGTCAAAATTTACATAACTCGGTCGGGGGCATGTTCTTCGGTGAAAAATTAATTGACCGAGTTAGCAATCAGGCGGGCCAAAATGGTCTGTGGTTGAGCCCGGTTGGGCTCAACCAAACTCCTCAATTCTATTTTGGTTTTTCACATGACCTAGGCAGGTTTATTTAGTCATGAGTTAGGCCCAAATGGGTTTCTGTAACGACGTAAATTTTCAAACAAATTTTTAAATTTTAAAACTCATAACCAATAATAATAATTTTCAAAATCACAGTGTCGATGTCATAACATTTTTCAAAGTAGTTTTCAAAACTAACTATTCAAATCAAGGATCCTCGTTCATGACTCTCTTCTCTTGTATGTGTAAAATCGAGCCTCTGCCTTCCCGCAATCCTGATAAGAACCTGAAACAAATAACACATAACACGGTAAGCATGAAGATTAGTGAGTTCCCCAAAATACCACATGCAACAAATTCGCCACTCGAGGCTATACTCTGTAAGACCCTCCGGTCAATGTGTCTCAGCGGGACCCTCAGTCTCATAGCTCGTTGGACCCTCTGGTCAGGTCTAGCTCATTGGACCCTCCGGTCCCATAGCTCGTTGGACCCTCTGGTCCGGTCTAGCTCGTTGGACCCTCCAGTCCCATAGCTCGTTGGACCCAACACTCAAGGCCCAACAGGATCCTTAGCCCAAAAGCCCACAATGGGGTTACGCGGTGCGTACCCCCTTTGGTACGCACAACGTACACGCTCACGAATGAGACTGATCGGGGCACCAAACCAGTACGCAGGGCGTACGCCTAGTTTTGCTTTAGTCCTTTTCTTGGTCTTAACCCGTTAAGACCTTAACTCATCTCTTGGATCTAGACTCCTTAATAGCTTTTATTCCATAAAGTCAAGGACTTTAATCCTTTGCATGGATTATGTGGTCTCAAACACACAAAACACTCATTCTCTTTTTTTATTAAGCCCTTATCTCATGCATGACTTGCTTCTCACATCTAAGATCTCATTTTTATGGAACCACTCCATCAAAAACACTCAAAAGGAGAAGTAATGGGCTTTGGAGTTTAACAACTCATAAAGCTTCAAGATTTGGGACCAAAAACCCTAAGATGGACCATACTATGCACAAATCAAAAGGAATACGAAAGCTTTGAGCTTTATACCTTCAATTGATGCTCCATCCTCATAAAAGCTCAGATCTAAAGCATGGACTCCAACTCCTTTACCTGTAATGCTCCTTCTTCATTCCAAGGACTCACAAAGTCACCCTCAAAGGCTCTCATGCACTCACAAGCTCATATGGATGAAGACTAAGGGTTTTTAGAGGGTTTGTTTTGTTACAGCCCAAAATACGACCCAAAAAAAATTTTGTTTTAATAATAATAAAAATCATATATTGATCGTCATATCATAAAAACCTTACATCAAATATCTCAACTCATAATAAAATGTCATGAAACAACTGTATCAAATCAAACTTTGAATCAAAACAAACTCCCATGATAAAGACTGAAGTTGTGGTGTGCGCGATGTCATCATCCCGAGCTCTTCCCTTTACTTGCGGAAGTACCTGAAACCAAAACTGAAACTGTAAGCATGAAGCTTAGTGAGCTCCCCCAATCTAACACATACCATACAATAACATATAAACACGTACTGGGCCTTGCCCACTGCATCGGACCGAAGTCCGGAAACTGCATCGGACCGTAGTCCAGAACTGACTGGGACCTTGTCCCCTGCATCGGACCGATGTCCGGAACTAGCTGCATCGGACCGAAGTCTAGAACTGACTGCATCGGACCGGAGTCCGGAAGTAATTGATCATAGCATAGCATAAACACATATCAACTAGCATAACACACATCATCATAAACACATATACTGCATACTGCATCAGGCCGTAGCCCGGAACACATAACACATAAATCCTGCCTAAGCCACGAAGGCATCAAACACACTATCTGCTGTGTCGGACCGAAGTCTGGAAACTACTGCTAGCTAATCGGGCCGGCATTGTGGCCTTAGACCCGTTCCTACTGGAAGGAAACTCACCTCGTAGTCTAGCTGCTGAAAGAATTGCTCCGGAATCTGTCTACTACGGCTCCGGTTTCATCCCGCCTACAATTTCCATAAGTACCCTCAATCAAATACTGATAATCATATTGAGGGTAAAATGACTATTTTACCCCTGGACAAAGTCAACCTATTGGTCAAAGTCGACATTCAGTTGACCTGACTCGTCGAGTTGGGTCACCAACTCGTCGAGTCCTTACTCTCACTTTCTTGCTTCTGCTCGCTACTACTCGTCGATTTTGGCAGAGACTCGACGAGCTCCTCTTCGATACTAACACTCAGTCAATCTGCATCCGACTCGCCGAGTTCTATGAACAACTCGTCGAGTTCTCCTTCAACACATGAACACTCTGACTGTGACTCGCCGAGTTGTATGAACAACTCGTCGAGTCTGTTCTTGAGGCATGAAGATTGCCTTGGACTCGCCGAGTCAGGGCATTGACTCGCTGAGTCCCTTCATGAATGAGTCCGACCTCCTACTCACTGAGTCCACCTAAAGATCATTGGTTCCACTCGGCATGACACATAAAAGGGAAGAAATCGGGGACTCGCGACTCGACTCGCCGAGTCTAAAGAACAACTCGTCGATTCGGTTGCATGCAACACTACTCCGCTGATTCTGCTCAGAACCGGTGCATGCAACTTACAGATCTGGGTTCCTAAAGCTTGATTAGCACGTAAAGTTTCCAACTTTACGTGTAGATATGCATAAATACGGGTTTAAAGGCTCAAAATGCACTAAAAGGTTATATCTAGGGTGTTCATGCGAAAAGGGTTCCATAAAGGCAGAAGGTCTGAGCTTCTGAAGCTCAAACATAGATAAATCTGAAGGCTACTAGGCAACACATGCTTTCAATGTTACTACTAAGCCAAAAATGATAAAAACAAGCCAAACGAGAGATCTAATCGACGAATGACAAAGGTTTAAGCTTGATACCTCAAAGAAGACTGTGATACCACCACAAACTCGGATCTAACTGCTTCTCCCTTGATTCCTCCTCTTCTCTCCTCTTCCTCTATTCCACAAATGGACCACAACTTCACCAAGTGAGAAAAACACACCAAAATGATAAGGGTGGCTAGGGTTTTCGTGTGAGGCTCTTCTATGGGTGAGGGAGGCTACTGAATTCCCAACAGGTCGTTTAAATAGGATACAAACACGGGGATTTAGGGTTTCATTCAGAATGATGGACTTGCCGAGTCCAGGATGGACTCGCCGAGTCGCCAACTTAAACGTGCTCGAAATCCCGTCTCTACTCGACGAGTCGGGCTACTGACTCGTTGAGTTCCTCTTGAAACTTGAATAAATAATAATATTAAATAACATACCAGAAACGGGGCATTACAACTCTCCCCCACTTGTCTCAGAATTCGTCCTCGAAGTCTGCTGCTACGGTGCATGGGAACAACTCAAGGTAGTGCTCCCTCATCGCTTCCTCCACCTCCCACGTCCATTCAGATCCCTTCCAGTGCTGCCACTGCACCTTTACCAACTGAAACACCGTGTTCCTCAAGGTCTTCGTCTTTCGATCCAAGATCGCAACTGGTCTCTCAATATAATGCAGGCTACCATCAACCTGAATGTCCTCTAAGGGTACGACTGCTGACTCATCCACTAAACACTTCCGCAACCGGGAAACATGGAAAGTGTTATGGATCTGGCTAAGCTCTGCCGGAAGATCCAACCGGTAAACGACCCGACCCACCCGGGCCAAAACCCTAAAAGGACCGATGAACCTGGGGCCCAGCTTGCCCCTCTTCCGAAACCTGATGACACCCTTCCAGGGTGATACCTTCAGGAGGACCATGTCGCCCACCTGAAACTCCAAGTCTGAACGCCTCCGGTCGGCGTAACTCTTCTGCCGACTCTGCGCAGTCTACAGTCTACTACGAACCTGTTGGATCAACTCTGTCGTCTTGAGCACCACCTCGGTGCTCCCAATGATGCGCTGACCAACCTCGCCCCAACAAATCGGGGTCCTGCACTTCCTCCCATAAAGCATCTCGAAAGGAGGGCGGTTAATACTCGCATGATAACTGTTGTTATACGAAAATTCCGCTAATGGAAGATACGTATCCCAACTGCCACCGAAATCTAGGACGCATGCCCAAAGCATGTCCTCAAGAGTCTGAATCGTCCTCTCGCTCTGCCCGTCCGTCTGAGGGTGGAAAGCGGTGCTGAAATGGAGACGAGTACCCATCTCGTCGTGAAACCGCTTCCAGAATCTGGAAGTAAAACGGACATCTCTGTCTGACACCACTGATACCGGCACTCCATGTCGTGCCACAACCTCTCGCACATATATATCGGCTAGCTTCTCAGCCGATATGCTCTCCTGGATCGGTATAAAATGAGCACTCTTCGTCAACCAATCCACTATAACCCAAATCGAATCCACTCCACGTGTGGTTCTGAGAAGCTTAGTGATAAAATCCATAGTGATATCCTCCCATTTCCACACTGGAATGTCCAACGGTTGCATCTTGCCGTGAGGCCTCTGGTGCTTCGCCTTAACCTTCCTGCAGGTCAGGCATCTTTCCACATACCAGGCGACATCCCGCTTCATGCAGGGCCACCAATAGTCGGGTCGAAGATCGCTATACATCTTTGTTGCCCCTGGATGGATGGAAAATCGAGACTTATGGGCCTCGTTCATCAACACCTGTCGTACTCCACCCCAGTACGGTACCCACACTCTCCCATGAAGGGTCAACAATCCTCGGCTGTCATAGTCAAAAGAAGCTACTCGGCCCACAATCCTCTCACACTTCTGCCTCTCCTCCTTGAGGCCCTCGGCCTGCGCCTCTTTGATTTGCTGCAACAATGGAGTAATCATTGTCATCCTCAAACAAATATCTCGGATCGGGGCCGCTGCTGCCTTGCGGCTCAGGGCGTCGGCCACTACGTTGGCCTTCCCTGGGTGATAAAGGATCTCACAGTCGTAATCCTTCAACACATCTAACCATCGCCTCTGCCTCATGTTCAGATTCGGCTGATCCATGAGGTACCTCAAGCTCTTGTGATCCGTGTAAATAGTACAACGGACCCCATAGAGGTAATGTCTCCAAATCTTGAGGGCAAACACCACTGCCCCCAGCTCTAAGTCATGCGTAGGATAGTTAGCCTCGTGAGGCTTCAACTGTCTCGAGGCATAAGCTATCACACGGCCTTGCTGCATCAGCACTGCTCCCATACCTGTGATCAAGACATCACAGTAGACTACAAAATCTTCTATTCCCTCCCGCAGGGTAAGAATTGGTGCTTCACACAGTCTCTGTCTGAGGGTCTCAAATGTTGACTGCTGCTCAGGCCCCCATCGAAACGCCACCGACTTCTTGGTCAGTCGAGTGAGCGGTACTGCTATCTTGGAGAAATCTTGGATGAATCTTCTGTAATACCCTGCCAAACCTAGGAAGCTCCGAATCTCGAATGGAGACTTCGGGACCTCCCACTGCATCACGGCCTCTATCTTGGCCGGATCCACCAAAATACCCTTCTGATTGACGAGGTGTCTGAGGAACTGCACCTCGCGCAACTAGAACTGGCACTTGGAGAACTTCGCAAAAAGTTTCTCCCTCCTCAAGATCTCCAGGACCTCCCTCAAGTGTTCCTCGTGCTGCTCCTGAGTCTTGGAATAAACCAAGATGTCATCGATAAATACTATCACAGAACGATCCAGCATCGGCTTGCACACGTGGTTCATGAGATCCATGAACGTGGCTGGGGTGTTGGTGAGCCCAAATGGCATCACCACGAACTCATAATGACCATACCTGGTCCTGAAAGCAGTCTTCTGCACATCTCGCCTCTGACTCGCATCTGATGATACCCGGAGCGTAAATCGATCTTGGAAAACCAAGATGCTCCCTGAAGCTGATCAAACGAATCATCTATCCTCGGAAGTGGGTAACGGTTCTTCACTGTTACCTTATTCAGCTCTCGGTAATCTATACACATACGGTGCGACCCGTCCTTTTTCTTTACAAACAAAATCGGTGCACCCCCGGTCGAACTGCTCGGCCTGATAAAACCCTTGTCTAGCAGCTCTTGCAGCAGCGTAGATAACTTCTGCATCTCTGGAGAAGCCAACCGATACGGTGCTTTGGCTATCGGAGCCGCACCAGGGATTAGGTCAATCCCGAACTCGACCTGTCTCTCGGGGGTATTCCAGGAAAATCATCTGGGTAGTCTCGCACTACCGGAACATCATCAATTGCCGTCTTGCCCTTCTCCCGGGCATCTAAAACATAGGCAACATAATTGACGCAACCCTGCTGAAAATAGCGCCTTGCTCTCGCCGCTGAACACAGAACTGGTCTGCGTTGTGGCCTCTCGCCCTGAATCACTAACTCTCCCCCACTGGGAGTGAGAAACCTCACTAACTGCAGCTCACAATCTATCACCGCCCCATTGGGGCTCAGCCAATCCATGCCTACTATAACCTTATTCCCTCGCAGGGGAATAGGGACTAAGTCCACCGGAAACTGCTCATCGAATAATTGTAGAGAACATCCATTGTGTACCCTTGCAACCCTAACAGTCCTATCAGCTGCTATCTCAACCTCAAGTGGACAATCTAGCTCCCATGGAGCTCTGCTAAAACTCTTGCTAAGCGCAAGAGAGACGAATGATCGGGTAGCCCCTGAATCAAACAATACTGTAGCTGAAATGTCGCTCACTGAGAATGACCCTATACAAAACATATAACCATCAAAAACAATCAATAATAAATGCAGGGATAAGGGAGAAATACATACCCGTCACCACGTCAGGAGTCGTTCGCGCCTCCTCTGCTGTCAGTTGGAAATCTCTACTCTTTGCTACCGGCGTCTCAGCTCGGCCCTGACGGCCATCTATAATCCTCAAAGTAGTAGGGGCAGGTGCTGACACCTTCCTTGCAGCTACTAAACTCGGACACTGGGACTTTTTATGTCCCCTCTGATTGCACTGAAAGCAAATCAGATCTGACACCGCAATGGCGGTGGTAGTGGCTGTACAGTCCTTGCTCATATGCCAAGTCCGACCGCACTTGTAGCAGCCGGAACTCCCTGCCTTGCACACTCCGTCGTGCAATCTCCCACACTTGCCACATTGACTGTGGCTCTGCTGACTCCTGGATCTGTGATCTGAAACCTTGGGCTTTTTTCCCGAACCCCCTGAACCCGAAGCCGCCTCTGGCTTCCTCTTCCTCTCCATCTCTAGGTCAATCTCTCTCTCTCTCTCTCTCTCTCTCTCTCTCTCTCTCTCTCTCTCTCTTTCTCTCTCTCGAGCCCTGGCAATCATGTTATCCAGCGTTTTACAACTGGACCGGCTCACAAACTAGCGGATATCACTCCGCAGCATCTCGTGATAGCGGGCCTTCTTCATTTCCTCATCAGCTGCGTACTGAGGAACGACAAGCGCCCTCTCTCTGAACTTGGCGGTAATCTCCGCCACTATCTCGGTAGTCTGGGTCAAATCTTGGAACTCTCGTGCTAACTGTTGCACCTCAATGACGGGTGAGAACTCGGCTCTAAACCTGGTGGTAAAGTCCGCCCAGGTCATGGCATCCAAAGATGCGTCACTCCCGATGGCGTGACCAACCTCCTCCCACCAATCCCGTGCCCTGTCCTTCAGAAGACAGGACGCCAACTTGACCTTGTCCCCCTCGGGACACCTGCTCGTGCGAAAATCATTGGCCACGTTCGCCAACCATCTGGTACTCGCTATGGGGTCCCGTGCCCCGTGGTAATCTGGAGCTCCACATGCCCGTAACTCCCTGAAAGTAAGCGTGTGCGACCCCATCATGGCCGCCACCTCAGCACGAAATGTGCCTAGCTTCTCCTCCATCAACTCTAATATAACCTCCTTGATCGAACCAAAGATCACTGGAGTTTGCTCAAGGATGATACGACTAACCTCTGAAGTGAAGAACTCTCTAGTCTAGTCAGATCCCGATCCCTCTCCGGCACCTGAACTACTGCCTGTTGGTCTAGGACGTAAGACCACCATTCTGAAAACATATCACAATAACATCAGAACACTGATATGACTCGAGGGACCATTACTACTATCGGCTTTTCAGTCTCATCTCAGCCTTCCTGGATTCAAGTACGGATCCTCTGCTTCCAGTAGTATGGGCCCCTACTACCTTCCACATCTATCCGTACTTTCCTCAAGAACTGCCTTGACTCCACCTAGCCACTACTACCGCTGCTGATCTCTACTGCTCTCATCCTAGGCTTGCCCTAGGGAAATCTCGGTCTCAACCCAACCAGTCCTCAGCTGCTGAAGGCCTCCTTGTAATGCCAATTAACCATTACATGAATATCATCACATGTGGCGAGGCTCAGATAATCCTTCGAGTAAAAGACTCATCCCCACAACAGTTAGACTCAGACAAGAGTTGTGCAGCAAGGACAAATCCAACACTCTGAGATTATTCAACCTTGTTCACATGTGATGTGGCATATTCACCTAATGGCTAACTCCCATCACTCAGAGTCCTACAGACCACGAAGCAGACAACATTCGGACACGGAAAACTACTCAAACAATTCTATCCTCATAATGAGAAACTATACTAGCATACGATGCTAAGCTCATGCTATCATGCATAACCTAAACAGGCTATCCTACTACTGTCTACTCAATTTCTAGCATGCAATTCTCAGAAGGCTGAAACACATAAAGCAGGCACATAAGGCATCCTCCTAGATCCTTAGTCCTATACTAGCATGCTGTTCAACTGAAACTGAAACTAAAAATGAAAATCTTAAACTTGTATGGGTAATTTGGGAGTATTTACTTGAGCTCGGCTGATCGCATGCACCACACCCTTTTCTCTTTATCAAAACTCTTTTCTTTCTAAGTTCTTTTCAAAAAAAATGTTTTTTCTTTTAAAACCTTTTACCATTTCCTTAGTTTGAGTTCAGACGCACGAAAGAGTGTATCCGAATCCCTTAAACCAAGGCTCTGATATCAACTTGTTACATCCCAAAATACGACCCAAAAAAAATTTTGTTTTAATAATAATAAAAATCATATACTGATCGTCATATCATAAAAACCATACGTCAAATATCTCAACTCATAATAAAATGTCGTGAAACAACTGTATCAAATCAAACAATGAATCAAAACAAACTCCCAGGATAAAGACTGAAGTTGTGGTGTGTGCGATGCCATCATCCCGAGCTCTTCCCTTTACTTGCGGAAGTACCTGAAACCAAAACTGAAACTGTAAGCACGAAGCTTAGTGAGCTCCCCTAAACTACCACATACCATACAATAACATATAAACACGTACTGGGCCTTGACCACTGCATCGGACCGAAGTCCGGAAACTGCATCGGACCATAGTCCAGAACTGACTGGGACCTTGTCCCCTGCATCGGACCGATGTCCGGAACTAGCTGCATCGGACCGAAGTCCGGAACTGACTACATCGGACCGGAGTTCAGAACTAACTGATCATAGCATAGCATAAACACATATGAACTAGCATAACACACATCATCATAAACACATATACTGCATACTGCATCAGGCCGTAGCCCGGAACACATAACACATAAATCCTGCATGAGCCACGAAGACATCAAACACACTATCTGCTGCGTCGGACCGAAGTCTGTTGGGTCAAAATATGGTTTATACTTTGCTTTTCTGGGCAATTGTATTTTTCTGTAATATTTATGAGTTTATGGTCATGTTTACGGCTGAGTTTACGGCCGTAAACACCTTACGGCCGTAAACTCATTTACGGCCCAAGTGTTTCCGGCCCCTGTTCCCCTAGTATAAATATAGGTGTTAGGGTGTGAGGAATAGATTGATGAACCCTAAGGAGTTTACGGCCAGAGAGAATAAGGAGCGTATGTGTGTGAATCTTTTGTATCTGGATCTTTAATTCATATCAATACATACAAGATTCATATTTTTCTTCTTTTCATTCTCTTCTATTTGATCTGACATCATCCGTTTGATTGGGATTCCAAACCATCAAACGGATCTGACTGATACACGGGCAAATTAGGGACTTACAATTGGTATCAGAGCCTGGTTGTATCAGTCAAAAGGATTTATTGTTTCATCCAAAAATCGAAGATTCTGTGTTCTCGGTCCAAGCTTACGGCCGTAAACACTGAGTTCACGGCCACAAACCAGTCAAATTCATCAACAGTGAAGTCTTGATTCTTGGGCCGTAAACCCTATTTTGGAGCATTATTTGATCTTATTTTCGAAATATTTTTGCATTTTTGGATAAATCTCACAAAAATAAAGGGGGTTTGTTCTTCGTGTTTTTCATAAAAAATGGTTTTTGATCGAGTTTTGGAGCTTCAAAGTCGAAAAATCACTGTTTTTCACGTAATCGTCGAAGGGTTTTCGGCCGGAGCTTATTGCTGGAAACAGTTCACGACCGGAGTTTACGGCTGGAAATTGTTCACGGCCGGCGGCGGGGTTCGCGTTTGCGACTAGGGTTCCCGAGCTTGCGGCTCGGCTCGGCGGCTTGGGGATCGAACGTGTGCGGCTCGGCAAGAACGGCTCGGCTCAGCGCTTTAATAAAAAAGGCCGCAAATCTCGGGGGAGGCAAGGATCGAACACGCGACCTCAAGATCAAGAACCTCGCGCCTTATCCAACTCGGCTAGCTGATAACTTGTTACATTCCTTCGAAAATTAGAATATAACCTGTCTTTTTCGCACCAAATTTCGAATTTTGACACTTTTAACCCAAAAACTCAATTTCTTTTATTTTTAAATTCTATTTTCATTCAAAATAATATATATATATATATATATATATATATATATATATATATAATAAAATAATAATTATAAAAAATAATAATAATAATAAATTTTTTTTATTTTTTCTTTTATTTTTGACTTTTTATTTCAAATTTTGATTTTGACTTTCAGGTTTGACCTTTGATTTTAAGCTTTGACTTTTTCGTTTAACTTTTAAAATTTCAAATTTAGCTTTTCGGTTTGACTTTTAAGTTTGACTTTTGAGTTTGATTTTTTAAATTTGACTTTTAAGGTTGACTTTTAAAAAAAAAAGGGGGGGGGGGGGGGGGGCATTTTAAATTTGACGTTTAATTTTTATCTTAGCTTCTAGTTATGTTTTTTTTAATTGATTTTAAGATCTACGAGGGAGTTGAAAACATGAAAGAGAGTCGTCAGGATATCTTAAGACAAAATTTCAACATGTTCGATTATATCCCTGGATAAACCCTGGAAGCTCAGTTGCAGCGATTTACCACACTCACTACTGAGATGAATATTGTTGGGATCTTTTTGACCAAATCTGAGATAAACAAAAGGCTATTGAATTCACTTCAAAATCGTGGGATATGAATGTAGCTGTCATCAAGAAGACAAAAGATCTCAATCGTCTTAGTACTGCTGAAGTAATTGAAGAGCTTGACGCTTTAAAAAGTTATGTAAACCTTCCGGTCAATGAAGTGTCATGTTCTCATTCATGTGAAGTTTCATGTTCTCAATCATGTGAAGATACGATTAAATTTCTTCGGGGTCAAATTGATTTATTTAAAAGAGAAGTTGAGGACCTAAGATATGAAGGATATCAACTCAGGAAAGGACAGAAACCCCTGAAGGCTGAGTTGGAAGCAAAAACCAAGGACTTTAGGAAACTTCAGGAAGAGTACAACAACAAGTGTGAAAATTATGATTATGTTAAGAGACAACTTGCTGCTGTAACTGAAGAACTTGACGCTTTAAAAATTAAGTGTGGAAAAACTGATGTCAGTTTCAAAAATTATACTACGTCAAGTCAGACAGTCGAGTCCTTATATGAAACCCAATTAAAATTCAAAGAAAATCAAAACAATGGTCTAGTGTATGATAGTGTACCTCCTCCTTATAATCATAACTACACATCCATCCCTATGACACAGAACGAAACTGACAGGGAGGCACATCTTCGATATGGCAAACGAGCTGGATTTATGTCAGGAGGAGTTATTAATGTTGAAAATACTGATGTTTCTGTTACATGTGCAGGTAAAGTAGCAGAGGATGTGTAACACCGTGAATTTCAAAATAATTTTTCACAAATTATAAAAACATTTCTCATTTAATTTTCATAAAACATTAAGTTTAAAATCCCAATTCACATCATACAAAATCCCAAGATCATATATATATATATATATATATATATATATATATATATATATATATATATATATCAAAAATCCCATGCGTGTGTACAGATCAAGCTGGCGCCTTCCCACAGTCATCGCTAGTACCTGAAACAACAACACTAATACTGTAAGCACAAAGCTTAGTGAGTTCCCCAAAATACCACACATAACACATATTAGCCACTCGAGGCTATAACTCTATGGGTCCGTGCACCCAAACTTTGTGAACCCTCAGGTTCTAACTCTGTGAACCTTCCGGTTCCAACTCTATAAACATGCACAGCATAAATCACATAGAAATAATGCAGTACAACACATCACATACATATAGCATACAAATACTCTGTCACATAACTCTGATTACCTATTCAAGGTAAAGTATAGTGAGAAGACTCACCTCGTGTATCTCGATAACTCGCGAATCCTGGAAGTCACTCGTGCTCAATCCTCTGAGCTATAATCCTCCTATAACATCATATGTCTCTAATTAACACTTTTACCACTAAGGTTGACTACCCCTAACAAGTCAACACTGGTCAACTCTGGTCAACGGTCAACGGTCAACGGTCAACTTTGACCAGACTCGGCAAGTGCACTAGGGCGACTCGGCGAGTCTAAACGTTTTCACCAACTCTCTAGGATTCCCTTTTTGACACGTCGAGTACTCCCCTGACTCGACGAGTTCCACCTGGCATGAATCGCGGGGCTACCACGACTCAACTCGCCGAGTCTCAAGAACAACTCGGCGAGTTCCAGTTCGACTCAGACCACCTGTCAACCCTCTCTAACTCTCCCTGACTCACTGAGTTAACCCCTAACTCGGCAGGACCACTCGCTGAGTGGTTAAGGGCAATCTTCATGCTACTCGCCGAGTCTGTTCTTCGGACTCGGCGAGTCCATGCCATGCATCAACTCAAACTTGCTTCTGAGGTCAGATCCGCTCCAACAACTCATAGATCTGGCCCTCCTAAGCTCATTCATCACGTAAAGTTCATATCTTGGTGCTCAAAACACACCCTATGACTCATAAATGGTGTTTTGACCTCAAGCACAAAGACTCCAATCCAAAACCCCCATGGATTCATAAAAAGCTTGGACAAAGGGACACTCTGGACCTCCAAGGGTCCAGATCCAGAACCTAACTCGCTTAAGGGACCAAGGAAGCACTAAATCTAGCCACAAAAGGGCTCAATAAGCCCTAAATCAACATAAACATCAACATAACAGAGAATGGCTCGAAGATAGTACCTCAAATGTGATGTTCTGGACCTCAAATCTTCAGGAAGTGGCTCCTCTTGTTTCCCCTTGGCTATTGCTTCCTTTCCCTTGCTAGATAACAACTCCAAGGTCAATAATGGCTCCTTGATTTACTCCAAACACTCAAGCTCGCTAGGGTTTCACTCAGGGGACTGGTGAGCACAAATGACGGCCTTAAGGCCCTTTAAATAGGTCCCAAACCCGAGAAATTAGGGTTTCATTAAACAGCACGGACTCGCCGAGTCCATTCCTTGGACTCGCCCAGTCTAGGCGCGAACCCGCGTCCAGAACCGCGATCCTACTCGGCGAGTTTGAGTTCCAACTCGCCGAGTCCCCTCACAAAACACCAAAAATATATGCATAAAAGATACCTGGAAATCCGGGCTGTTACAGGATGAGAACAAGGAGAGTTCTTCTGAACAAACAAACGACCCCTTGAACTCTAAATTTGTTGCTTCTAATCAACCTGCCGTTGGTAAATACAGGCCTCCAATTCCAGCGCAACAGAGTGCCTGTGGCAAGTGTGCATGTGGGAACAACAAGAGACAAGGCAAGGATACGCCCCAGGGGCAGGAAGAAACAACTTCACAGTGAAGAAAAAGACATGTTTTCACTGTGGAACACCTGGTCACATTGCCCGAAATTGTCCAAATCGCGCATACGTTCCTTACTATGCGTAAGGCTGGCAGAACGCGCCAAGAGGGAGATACTCCAAAAGAAACCCCTCAAGGTCACGTTTAGACAATGCCGACTGGAATGCCATGAAGGCCAAGAATTCAGCTCCCAAGGCCAAGAATCAAACTCCAAAGGCCAAGAATCTGAATCCCAAAGGCAAGAAGGGAATGTCGGCCAAGAAGTCCAATCCTAGAGATGCTCCCGTGAAGCCAAAATCAAAGTTATCTCAACGGCCGACATCATGTTCAAAAGCAAGTACTGAGCCACCCATCGGATAGAAAAAGAAATGGGTTAAACCCAACTACAAATGGGTTCCAAAGGCTCAATCTCCCAAATCAACTAACGATTCTAATATTTCTATGTCTTCTGTTTGTGATAAACAGGACATGCCATGGGAGAGAGTAACATGCAAGGATGACAAAGGTCGACCCAGTTTTAAAATGGATTGGGTTCCAAAGACCAACTAATCCCGCTCTGTGTCGGAGCAGCTATGGAGGCATATCATCAGAACTCGGTTTGTTGGTAGTGGCTGCTCTTGGCATATGATTGGGGACATCTCTCAATTGTACAACACTCAGAACATTATTTGAGAGTATGTGTCCTTTGCGGGAAGGGAAGAAAGGAAGGTGGGGTTAGTGCTTAATGACGTAAAGAATTTTTGGATCTGTTTTGAGATTACGCATGCTGTTCTCAGACCTTCTGAATGCAGATTCAATCGGTGAATTACAGTTTGCGTTTTCTTCTCTATACTCCTGAGTTTTTCTTAAGCTGATTGGCTTTAAAGACTAATTTTTGTTTTAGGATAGTTTAAATTTGCGCATTTACTTTCGTTTCTCTCCTATGCACAAATTTAGGGGGAGAAATAAAAACAAAACAAAAATTAAAAAATTTATAAAAAAAATGGTGTAAATGAAATGTGCTTGCAGGAGATGTTTTGGGAAATGAAATTAGCAAGTGATAACGGGCAATCTGAATCGGTGTAACGTACCTAAGTTGAATTGTCTACGCTTTGTGCTTGATGTGCTGGTAGGCACGAAAGATTTTAAATGGACTTGACTAGGAAAAGTTGAACCTAATGAATTTTAAGGACTTGAGAAACCTTGGCCTAGTTAGATCCGTTTAACCTGATGTCACGACGCTCGGATAGGTTGAGCAGGGAGATATACATGGTAATCTACTCGTCACATTAATTGAACCCGTACTTGGAACCGTGGCTTAACTTTTCCTCGATGTGCGGATTCTGTCCTTAATTCCGGTTGGATGGGGCGACTGGTAAATTCCGATAAATTAGGTCTGTAGAATATCATTTTCTTTCTTTCCGTCTGTTAGTCATATGTTGTGTCCTTTGCGTGACTTCCAATCCGGACTGGTACACAACATATGCAACTCTATTTCTCTGCAGGCTATATATGTGAAATACTTCTATCTGTGAGCCATATGTTGTCTCCTTTGTGTGACTTCTAATCCGACCTGGTACACAGCATATGCAACCTTCTTCTTCTCAACCCCTCTGAAGTAGTTAGTAATAGAATTTTGAATCTATCCTCTCTCTGAATGGTTGTCTGCTCACCCGGTGTAAGGAGTACTCTGGAAGTTCTTGATGGTTGGGGCATATCAGGAAGCGGGAAACACGTTCTAGTACACTTAAAATTGAACACATACAGATTTTCTGTAGATCTCGCTGCTTGATTTAGGTGGACAACAATATCCCTGGTTGTATTCAGTTAAATGGTCATAAGGTGATTTTATTTAAGATTTATGAGTTATCATAATAACAGAAATTTACAATTAGATAAATGCCTGAATCATGTCATTGGTAAAATGTCCAAAACCGTCACAAATTTTTCGTGTTTAAGTGGACCACAATACTGGCAATCGGTCAGACGAAGATGTGAAGATAAGGGTACCGACAAGTGGAATAAGGCTGTCCAACAACTTTGATCCCAAATCACTCTTAAAGTTAGCTATTATTTTTATTTTTTTGTTAAATTTGTTCATAGTTTCTTATAATTTAAATATTAGGGCGTGAATTAAAAAAAAATAATTAAAAAAATCAGAAAAATTCAAAAATCAAAGAAAAATAAAAAAAAAATATAGTGTTATTTCTGTTTTTGTTTCTATTTTAATTTGTATGCTAAGTTTTCTTTTAGTTTTGTTTTGTCTTGAAAAGTGATTTCAGGTGAAGATGAAACTCATGGAGTTTGTGTTGAAGATTTCTGAGCCAAAGGCTTCATCCGTGAGCATCAAAGAATTTTCATTCGAAGGAGCAAGAAATGAAGATTATTCTTTCAACATTCAATCCTTCAACCCTAGAAGCAAGGTGAAGCATAAATTGAAGATTATATGACGGATTGCATTGAAGTCTTCTCAATTAGTCTGCTGCTATCTTAAACCTGCTGAAGTGATCCAAAAGATTTGTTCTCTCTGAAGATTCTCAAGCTGAAAGCGCCATCTTTCAAGAATTAGTACGTCAAGCCTCCTCACCCAATGGGCATTCAATGCCAAATTCTGAAGAAAACCTCAAGTGCTCAAGATGAAGCCATTCATTGAAGATTCATATGTTCATCCTGATGCTGTGAAGAAATCGAAGGTTAAAGCTGAAGCCAAGCTCCCATTGAAGATTGACAAGAAGAGCCAGCTACTTTTTAGGGGGAGCTTGTTGGATCAATTAAAAAAAGAAAGCTATAAACCAAGGGGGGAGATTGTTGGGTCAAAATATGGTTTATACTTTGCTTTTCTGGGCAATTGTATTTTTCTGTAATATTTATGAGTTTATGGTCATGTTTACGGCTGAGTTTACGGCCCTAAACACCTTACGGCCGTAAACTCATTTACGGCCCATGTGTTTCCGGCCCATGTTCCCCTAGTATAAATATAGGTGTTAGGGTGTGAGGAATAGATTGATGAACCCTAAGGAGTTTACGGCCAGAGAGAATAAGGAGCGTATGTGTGTGAATCCTTTGTATCTGGAGCTTTAATTCATATCAATACATACAAGATTCATATTTTTCTTCTTCTCATTCTCTTCTATTTGATCTGACATCATCCGTTTGATTGGGATTCCGCACCATCAAACGGATCTGACTGATACACTGGCAAATTAGGGACTTACAAAGTTCGGAAACTACTTCTAGCTAATCGGGCCGGCATTGTGGCCGTAGACCCGTTCCTACTGGAAGGAAACTCACCTCGTAGTCTAGCTGCTGAAAGAACTGCTCCGGAATCTGTCTACTGCGGCTCCAGTTTCACCCCGCCTATAATTTCCATAAGTACCCTCAATCAAATACTGATAATCATATTGAGGGTAAAATGACTATTTTACCCCCTGGACAAAGTCAACCTATTGGTCAAAGTCGACATTCAGTTGACCTGACTCGTCGAGTTGGGTCACCAACTCGTCGAGTCCTTACTCTCACTTTCTTGCTTCTGCTCGCTACTACTCGTCGAGTTTGGCATAGACTCGACGAGCTCCTCTTCGATACTAACACTCAGTCAATCTGCATCCGACTCGCCGAGTTCTATGAACAACTCGTCGAGTTCTCCTTCAACACATGAACACTCTGACTGTGACTCGCCGAGTTGTATGAACAACTCGTCGAGTCTGTTCTTGAGGCATGAAGATTGCCTTGGACTCGCCGAGTCAGGGCATTGACTCGCTGAGTCCCTTCATGAATGAGTCCGACCTCCTACTCACTGAGTCCACCTAAAGATCATTGGTTCCACTCGGCATGACACATAAAAGGGAAGAAATCGGGGACTCGCGACTCGACTCGCCGAGTCTAAAGAACAACTCGTCGATTCGGTTGCATGCAACACTACTCCGTTGATTCTGCTCAGAACCGGTGCATGCAACTTACAGATCTGGGTTCCTAAAGCTTGATTAGCACGTAAAGTTTCCAACTTTACGTGTAGATATGCATAAATACGGGTTTAAAGGCTCAAAATGCACTAAAAGGTTATATCTAGGGTGTTCATGCGAAAAGGGTTCCATAAAGGCAGAAGGTCTGAGCTTCTGAAGCTCAAACATAGATAAATCTGAAGGCTACTAGGCAACACATGCTTTCAATGTTACTACTAAGCCAAAAATGATAAAAACAAGCCAAACGAGAGATCTAATCGACGAATGACAAAGGTTTAAGCTTGATACCTCAAAGAAGACTGTGATACCACCACAAACTCGGATCTAACTGCTTCTCCCTTGATTCCTCCTCTTCTCTCCTCTTCCTCTATTCCACAAATGGACCACAACTTCACCAAGTGAGAAAAACACACCAAAATGATAAGGGTGGCTAGGGTTTTCGTGTGAGGCTCTTCTATGGGTGAGGGAGGCTACTGAATTCCCAACAGGTCGTTTAAATAGGATACAAACACGGGGATTTAGGGTTTCATTCAGAATGATGGACTTGCCGAGTCCAGGATGGACTCGCCGAGTCGCCAACTTAAACGTGCTCGAAATCCCGTCTCTACTCGACGAGTCGGGCTACTGACTCGTTGAGTTCCTCTTGAAACTTGAATAAATAATAATATTAAATAACATACCAGAAACGGGGCGTTACATGTTCTCTGAGAAGGTGGCCAGGAATGAGGCCATCTCATTCTTTATATAGGGTCACTTAAAATGTTAGGGTTTTCATTCACAGCCTAGTACGCCCAACGTTCCTCTTGGTACGCCCAGTGTACGAGGTGGTCCTCGCGTCCAATCAACGCTCATAGGTACGCTAAGCGTACCTATACTTACGCCCAACGTACCCACTTGCCACCCATTTCTTAATAAGGACTAAATTTGCCATATCTTCCAAACTATCATAGCTTCTTTGTTACAACTCCGATTCCAATAATTCTTACTTCCACGGAAAGGTGACGAGAAACTCTACGCTTCTATGAACTTGTCACATCGTCGAGGCTCTACGAACCAAAGCTCAAAACTCATATTTGATTAAACAGGATGTTATAATTCTCCCCCACATATATTAGATTTCGCCCTCGAAATCGTTCTTTATCCACACCAAACTTGAATCTATAGCTCGGAAAGCACCACTGAAAAGGCCTCAAATCCCGCCGATATCTTTCTTTGGACATTTGAATCCAATCAGGAACTCCAAAATCTGGAAGAAAACCAATCCTTTTGACGCTAAGGTATCCCCCTTTTCTGGCCTCCCAGAAATCTGGATGCTCTAGTGGCCCGACCCGCCTACTCAAGATATCACCATGTTATTTGCTCCTCGAATAACAAACCCTGATATCTCACTGCCCCTCTAATTCTCTCCAGAAATAATCCAACAATCGGCTACCGATCACTCATGCCAAATATAGTAATGATCCAAAACACGCCCCAAGAAACGGAAGGGTTCACATCCAGGGCTCATCCACTGAACTTCCATCGGAACCCATCTGAAAAACATATCCCCAACACTCTACCCTTGGATACAATAGAATAATCATGCTCGATCGGAAGTGTCCCCCATCATCTAAATCATAAGCCTCAGCCCCATTTCTCATATTCCGCTTTAACACTAAGTACCAAGTCCGACTTCGACCCCACAGTTGAACCCTCAAGGTTATCCATTGCATTAACCCATCCGTCCCAATGATTTCCTTCTCATAATAACTACATCGGACCATTGTGACACACAAGTCACGAAGTTCGCCTTCCCCCAGCGAATGCTACACTCCCAACTGAAGGTCGACTCAACCTCGACCTCTGTCGTCTACTGCTCATAACTCCATGCATCTCGCGGTAACTCCCGTACATGAGTACTGACCTACACAGGTCTAAGATGTCAACTAATAAACAGTACCCCTCAACATGGAACCCCCCTCAGAATCCAAAATCTCATCTCGCCTACCCAACGCACTACCAGAGCCAAACTCAAACTCGAGAGTTTGGTCTGACCCAGAGTTGGAACCACTCGACCCAATGAAGCACTCAACTCATGACTCATGACCCGCAACCCGCGCGTATACCACTTCTCCAATTCCCTTGGTTTGCGGCAACCATAACTCAAATCAGAGTATAATGATTCCCGACAATTATAGAGGCCCCAGTCTCGCCTCTAGTTCGACCACCAGGCTCCCAAAAACTCAAATATTAGGGCCACCCAAGCCTAAAACTTATATGCGTCTTGCTCTGACCAGAGAGTACTCATCACAACATCCTCTCGATGGCTAGTGAGTACTACGGCTCTCCACAAGACCACAACAACCTCTCCCTGACTAGTGAGTACTACAGCTTCCCACAACATCACAACAACCTCTCACTGACTAGTGAGTACTACTACTCCCCGCAGCATCACAACAACCTTACACTGACTAGTGAGTACTAAGGCTCCCCACAGCATAACAACAACCTCTCACTGACTAGTTGGTGAATACTATGGCTCCCCGTAGTATCACCACACCCCTTTGCTAACTCATGGATGTTGCAGCTCCCTGTAGCCTTACATCAGTTTCCCTTACCACCCACGATCTCAACCTCAAGTCGACGCCACACACTGCATCTATTAACCCACTGGAGCAACAGATACTTACTACACCACTTGCCATCTTCTAACTCAAAACTTAAAAATAATCCAAAATTTAGAACATCATCCCCGGAAGTTGGTTTCCTAAAAAACTTATGCCCTTCCCAACTACATAATAGCCCATACATTGAACAATAATTTCTCAACCGCCGAGATAACCTTACGAGCCAACCACCTTGAATTCACCATTATAACCTCGAAGAATTCCCAACCATCCCGAGGTCTCCGACCAACGGTCACTTACTGTGGAGACTCTCCTATTTTCTCAAGCACGTACCACATGCATTATCTTGCTCTGCACCTCGCCTCGACCATCAATAACCCTGGTCTCATAAATCCGTACCACCGGTTTCTATATCCAGTCCTCAAACCGCTCTTGAACAATCTCAGATTCCCCCTTAGTAAAATACTCGGTTCTCCCTCACATAGGGTTCGAACCATCGCCAATTGGCGCACTAGCAATCTATCCCACAGACTGCTTCCACCAGTAACATCGCACCTACCCTCGGAATGTGCTACGCAACGTCTGATGACCTCCTGGATAGAGATCAAGAAACACCAAATATATCGAATCACGGACGAAATCCTCAGAACTTCTCATCATGACTGTCTCTAGTCATTCAAAATCTCATACCGTCCAACCACCGGACATCCCAACTGTCCAGCATTAACCAGGACTCTCAATCTAGAAATAATGAACTATCATACACCTCATCCTCAACTCCTCAGCCAACGTTCAATCACGTGAATTATCATAAGAGTAGAGACCTCATTTCCACACTCGATACCCATCATAACCAATAAGAGTCACCGCCCTGATATACTCCTCTTGATTGTCCGTCGCTGTAGCTAACACATGCCCTACGATACTCAAATAGGGTACATCTCTAGTCCTTGACCATCTCAGTCCCCACCGACAACCTGCTCATGCTATATCATTACCTTGCGACAAACATACTGCCCAAAATCTCTGGTGGAAGATTGTCATCAATGCTATCACACAGGGCTTACTTCCAAGCTCAAAATTCAAAAGTATCAATATCTCTTCTGCTTCTCATAGAATACAGAATAGCACATCTCTGGTCACAGAAAGTGACATCTCCTCTATCGGCTGATTGCTCAATTCAGACCGTACTCCTCCATAGATCGCCATCTTCTAATCATCCCTGAGTCTTGCGAATCCAAAAGGCATCTCACCAAAAATTCCATGGAAACTAGCTCGATTTCCCTCTCAAGGTATGCTCCATCAAAACTCATTCAACATGGCCCTCTGGCCCCATACTCTTTCATATCTGATCTCAGTATAACCTACCACATCAGAATAACTGGTAAACTAGAAGCACTAACCATCATAAGTCTTGGTACTCAACCATGTGACCACCTCTCGGTCTACTATGCATCATGGTACCCGAACCATGTTATCTCCCCTTAATCTGATACGAATCATGGTACTCAAACCACGTTCTCTCTTCTCAATCCGCCTCAAGTCATGGTACTCGAACCATGACATCATCTCTCAATATGCTACAAACTATGGTACTCGAACCATGACATCACCTCTCAATCTGCTACAACCCATGGTACTCGAACCATGACATTACCTCTCAGTCTGCTACAAACCATGGTAATCGAACCATGACATCACCTCTCAATCTACTACAAACCATGGTACTCGAACCATGACATTACCTCTCAATTTGCTACAAACCATGGTACTCAAACCATGACATCACCTCTCAGTCTGCTACAACCCATGGTACTCGAACCATGACATCACCTCTCAATCTACTACAAACCATGGTACTCGAACCATGACATCACCTCTCAATCTACTACTTAGATCCTCTGGAATACTCCCTGATCGAGTATGGGTCCTCTGCTTTTAGTAGTACGGGTCCATACTACCTGCCACATCTACCCATACTCTCTACACGAACCACCCCAGAGTCCCTAAGTAGCTGCTCAACCTTCTCAATCACCAATCCACATGCGTGCTCGCTTCCCAGCGAAATGCTCTACTATGTCAGCGTACTCTTCTAACTAAGGTCCCTTCCTAGACTCTTCCTAGGTCCTCACACTTCTCCGCCATCAGCTACTGAGAAACTCCTTATGATGTTAGTGATAAGTTATTAAACAAACTTGATGATCGATTAGATCTTTGTAACAGGTAGTGCGAAGAATAGAAAACAGTAAATAAGACAAGTATGGATCACAATGTGTCGAATGATTAATTCAAACAATCCTCAGCAGAGCTCGACTAAGAACTTCTGCTGTAGAGGATTTAGGGTTACAAGAACGATAATAAAAACTTCTGAATAATGCTCTGATCTATCGTTACTATCATTAACCTAAGATGCATGCAAGCACCTATATTTATAATAAACCCTACTATACTCACGGATGGACAGGCCCATTCCGGAGATACAAAAACGGACTAACAACCGAGCCCAATAGACGCAACATTCAAAACACGACCCAACAATCTCCCCCTTTGCGTCAAATTGGAGCGAGACTACTTCTTCTTCTTACTTGGGCCAGCAGTGGGAGTCTTCTTTACAGTATCAAACAGACGTGTGATAAGAGCGAGAATAGTCTGTCTGAACCGAATGTACCATTGCATCATGTCATCGAAGTACTTGACATCATCCGCTGAGTTTTGCTTGCATCTGTGGATGATCCCCAAAACATGCTCTAAGCAAGCAGTAGTGTACATATGTTTGTCAGCCAAGGCAAAAAGACATTTCTGTCCTTCGTTCCTGGTGAACATGACCGAATTCCTTCTTGAGTCAATTCTACCCATCTGCATTTGGTTCAGATCACTGGCAGAGCCAACAGGAGATATTTTTGGTTTCTTCTTAAATACGCTTGCTATCTCCTGATCCATCAGCGCAACTTCCATGATGTAGCACACCAGCATCCTCTTAAGATGGTCAATGATCGGACCATATTCAGCTTCGTTGGTTAGAAGGATATTGTGCAAAATTATCCAATCATGGGGATTGAGGTTCGGAAGATCTGCAAGAGAAATGGCATGTTCGGTTTTGGCAGATCCCCGAAGTACCTTGAACCGAATGTTGATGAAGTTCCCTTCAATATACGGTTTCAAGACCCGAACGTTGATAATCTTATGAGCACTCCAAGTCTGATACTGAGGTTGAGCAGCCTTCAGATAGAAATCGATTAAGTCCCGATCGACCTGTGGATGAGGATGAGGGAACTCTGCAACGTTGGAGAAGGCATGAAAGATCAACGCCTTTCGGGTCAGTGGCATGTCAAACTGAGAGTCGACAGTATTGGAACAATCAAGCGATATTACAGGTTCCAGCCACAAGATACTCGGTGTGTCGATGGCTTCTTTTATCATCCTCTCGAGAGTCCAAGCAGGAAAAAGAGTTTTCCTACTCTCAAGAAGGTCGTGGGCTTCGTTCTGTTTTCGTTCAGCTTCTTCAGCTTCTCTTGCCACACGAGCACTGACATCAGCCTCATTGCGTCGACTTCTACGCTTCAACAAGTCGGCAATTGTTTCTTTGTCTTCTTCCTCTTCTTCCTCAGCAATATTTTTGCCTTTGTCTTTCACACCCGAACCGGAGGCTTGGCCTACTGGAGGAGGTTCGGTTGAGTGAGTTGCCTTTGAGGAATGAGGTGGTTGGGATACAGAATCCTTCTCTCCCCCTTGTTTCGGAATGGGCATGAAATCAAGTAACCCTTCAAGTTTGCTTAGCAGGGCAAGGGCTGGAGCGAGTTTCTCTGCAAGGTCACGCCTCACAGTGTAGTTAAGGATGGGATCATGTGCTTCGAGGATGTTTGAAATGGCTGAGTGGACATCCGAAACACACATCTTTATCACCTCCCTTTCGGACCGAAGAGAGTCAATCTCCTATTGAGAGTGAGAGAGTTGAACACTCTTGACCTTCAGAGCAGTGGTCTTCTTGGCAAGAACATCCATAAGAGAGTTCTTAGCAGCCAAATCTTCTTGGAGCTTCGAGAGACGCTCGTTTATGGTTGTGTGAAAGGCTGAGTTGTCGTCTGAAAGCGTTTGACGAAATGAAGCGAAGGACTTCAACTCAGTTGAGACAGACGTTGTCAACTGTTGAACAATTGGTTCCAACGTCGTCTTAGCAACATTTTCACTCTCCTGTAAAGACTTTAACAGGACAGAGGCATCAGAAAATAGTTTATTGACTTTTTCGGTCGCAGCTTGACAGGCTTTTGTTGAGGCGTCGATGGCGGAGGTTGCAGAAGCAATGGAATCTTGCTGAGCCTTTGAGAAAGCATCAACAATCTTTTGAACTGCATCATCAGAAAGGGATGACTGAGTAGTGGAAGACGAGGCGATGAGTAAATCAACTTTGTCATGGAGCTCCTTGAGATGTCGTTTTGTGACAGGAGCGTCGTCATCGTCATCACTTTGTATTTGAAACGGACTGAAGTAGACCGAGTCAAACGTCATATTTTCCCCGCCAAGGAATGGTTCTTCACCCTCTGAAATATGACCAGGAGAAGGTGGTGGTGGTGAAGCTGGTGGAGCTGAAGTATGGGTAGGTTCAGGTTGGGTTGTTTCGGGTATAGATGTAGGTTCGGATGCTTTTGTGGTTTCGGGTGCATCAGTATGAACCCCCGTATCAGATACGTTGGCTCGAACATCTGCAGTGGATGTTGTGGTTGCTTCGGTAAATATTGGTGGTGGTATTGGGATGGAAGTGGGTGGTATTGAAGTAGTGGAAGTTATGGGGGGAATATAAATAGTAATGGTTTTAGGTGGAGAGTTAATGGGAGTAGCAGAGACATGAACCTCTGGGGTAGGAGATCTGGGTGGGGTGTTGCCTCGTGGAGAATCGTCAGAATCCGAACTCTCACGCTCAGACTCGCTTGAGGAGGAAGCGATGATCAGCTTTCGTTTGGGCTGAGTTTTTCGTCTCTTTTGCTGCGGAGACTGAGCAGCCTTGGATGGTTTCCTCTTCTTTGGAGAAGGGCCTTTAGCCCCTTTCGCCACCTGTTTCCCCTTGTCAGCCTTCTTGCCTCTTGGAGCAGGCTTGTCGGCGTCATGAATAGACTTCAACATCTCCGGAGTAAGATCCCTCGGACCAGAACGCTTGAATCCTTTGTATGTCTGGATAATCCGGCTATCAGCAGGAACATCTCCATACATAGTTTCCGGAATTGAACCGTTGAATGGAAACTTTGAAGCGTCCGAGACAATGATCTTCGTGGTATGGAATGTACCAATCGAAGACATTGGAGCACCAGCAACAATGGGGACGTGGTACTTGTCCATCACCCATTTCGTGATCAAGGTCCAGAACCTAGCGTATAAAATTTCAGAATGTCTGGATGTAGAGGAGAGACTCTGGATGAGTTGTTGCCATAGAACAGATCCATAATCCATGTTGATGCCATTGTAGACACCATACATTATAGACAAAAACAACCGACTGGCACCATCAGATCCAGCGCTTCTTTCAGATAAACCTTTGAATAGAACAGTGAACAACCCGTTCCACTGTGGAGGTAGGCACGACTTCTTGAACTTCGCGACTAAAGTAAGCACCTCCGTATAACCCATGTTGTAAAACATGTTAAACAAATGCCCCATTGGAATCGTTTCAGGGTTAATCCTCGATGAATCAGGCTCAAACCCTAACAGTGAGCAAAATCGTTGCTTGGAAATTGATGCCTTGCGCTGAAAGATATCAAAGAAGACTCTGTCAACAACCTTGTCATAATAAGCAGTCGCAAAGATTTGCGACAAGAACTCCATTGGAACGGATTCAGCTCTTGTAAGTGCAGGAGCAATCGGCGAAAACTTCAAACACTCTATAATGGGGAACATGAAGCAATCGTAAACATGAGGGGATAAATCGATGATTAGGCTTTGTTGTGGGCGAATGGGCAGTATGTGGGATGTAGCGTGAACAGAAGATGAATCTGCCATTGCTTGAAGAGAGTTGAGAAGATGATGAATAGGAAAGTATTATGGAATTTTTGCTCTCTGGGAATTTTAATTGTGGTAAAGAGGTAAATGAAGGATTATGTGGCCTTTTATACTGGGGATTTAAGAGAGAGAAAGATCTTCCCAAATCTTGAATTGAAAATCGAAGAGGTTTCCTGAGTTTACTGATGCGTGACAGTTGGGGTAGCCGATGATCACACATGAGAGAGAGTGTCAGATTCCAAATAACACGCCTCTCATCAAGCGCCGTTTGGATATGAACCGTTTCAAATTCACACGCGCCCCTTTCGCGCCATTTCGAGAGGAGACGGTTCCAATTCGCACGCTTTCCCTTTTGCGCCGTTTGAAATCAAATCAATTAGACTCCCGCCTGAGTCAGCATGTCTTCATCTTATCCCTTTAAATTGTAACAGCATCTTTTGAAAAATACTGCCACGTGGATTAAAATCAACCATAGCCTTTAATCGACTGCCAATCCAAGTAAAATGCATTGTAATTAATAGAACCTGAATTTTGGAAAATCAAAGATTTTCATGCTTAGGGTGTAAAAGAAAAGAAATAAAGCAACATTTTTTAGGAAAAATGTGATGTCAATTAAGACACGAAACAAATGAGCCCGGGCACGAATCTCTTCCTTCAAAGTCAAGAGAGACCTTAAAGTGTTTGTGTGGTTTCCCGTTGAATAACGATCAAACACTTATTAAGAAGTGTTGAAAGGCTCCTTTTAACTAGGCTTATTAAGGTGGCTATCGCTTCGATTCAAAATTCCTAGTCTTAATATAAGACAGAAATCGAACGAAGTACTTGTGAGATCGGTGTAGTCTATTGAACAAGTAGGTTGGAGATAATTTAATTTGGCTAGGACATTCAAAAAAAATCTCAACAAAAATTTAAAACTGGATCCCAAGGGAAGAAATGTTATGGGTGTTAACAATTTCATAGGAATCACACAAAAGAAAATTTTGAGATGTCAAGGAGGTACGTACGTCAATTCATTAGTGAAAACTAGAGCAAATTAATTGTTCACCGTCAATTCGTATTGGGTATTGAATTTTGGGTTTCACTTAGATCGTAGTGACACGAAACTAAGATCATAAACACAGAAATTGTGTGACCATAAACCTCAGTGGTAATTTCTGAGAGTCTCAAGGGTTACTTTTGTGAAACGAAAGTGATGGAGAAATGCAATTTAGATGGTGTAAGAAAACAAAGTACCTCTGCTGTAAAAAATTTGGACCAAGCAAAAAACTCTTATCTCATGTGAGAAGAGAGTTAGGTAGCTCATGATTAGAATAAATAAGGAAACCTAATTGGGAAGACAAGATTTGTGTATACCAAGTCATTAAGGCTATTATTCAGAATTAGGTGAGGCTTTGGACACATACAACAGCATGCTTCTAGGGACACTTAGCTAATTTCAACAATTTCCCCGTAAACGTACACACAAATAAAATTAAATCCAAAAAGAAAATAAAGAATAAAATATTTTTGGAGTTTTTCATATTAATAAAAAAATATTTTTGGAGTTTTTATGAATAAATAAAAGATGAAATAATAAAAAAAATTGGAACCGAACCCGAGCGTTCGGTTTATTTCGGTTGTGAAAAACTTTGGAACCGAACCCGAGCGTTCGGTTTATTTCGGGTAAGAAAAATTTTGGAACCGAACCCGAACGTTCGGTCTATTTCGGTTACCAAAGAAAATAGATTTTCAAAAAGAGAATAGTTTTGACAATAAGAGAAATGCATTTGGAACAATTATACAAAAGATCTACAATCAAGAAAACTACCTTTGATTGATGAGCGAAAAGCAGATTATTCAACCGAACCCGAGCGTTCGGTTCATTTCGGTACATTAGTACAAGACCCGAACCCGAACGTTCGGTCTATTTCGCTTCTTACTTTTGAGTTTGAGAGGTAAGGTTTGGTACTGACTCCGATTCCATCATACCTAGCCCTTGTAGAATTTTTTTAAACGATGCTTCAGGAAGAGCTTTGGTGAAGATGTTAGCCAGTTGATCAGTGGTTCGACAAAATGAATTTCGACGTTCCCATCTTCCACATGATCTTTAATGAAGTGATACCTCAGTGCTATGTGCTTAGTCTTCGAGTGTTGCATTGGGTTATGACAGATCCTAATTGCACTTTCTGAGTCGCAATATAGTGGGATCTTTTTCATATTGAGTCCATAATCCCGGAGTTGACTTTGGATCCAAATCACTTGAGAGGTACAGGAGGCAGCTGCGATGTATTCTGCTTCAGCGGTAGACAGAGATACAGAGGTTTGTTTCTTTGATTGCCAACTAACCAACTTCCCGTCTAGGAATTGGCAGCCTCCCGTGGTGCTTTTCCTGTCTAGTCCACAACCTCCAAGGTCTGCATCTGAGTAGGCTTGAACGAAGAAGCCTGAGTTGGATGGATACCATAGGCCTAAAGAGGTAGTTCGCTTGAGATAACGAAGTATGTTCTTCACTGCAAGCATATGAGGTTCACGTGGATTCGCCTGAAATCTAGCACAGTAACAAACAGAGAACATGATATCAGGCCTGCTAGCAGTAAGATACATCAGTGAACCGATCATCTGGCGATATAGCGTAATATCAACTGCTGGTATATCCAATGATGGAGTAAGCTTGGTGTCGAACGCCATTGGAACTTTAACCTTTGAATCTCCCATCATGCCAAATTTTGTAAAGAGAGTCTTCGTGTAAGCTTCCTGATTAATAAAGATGTCTTCGGGTCCCTGTCTAATGTTTAAACCAAGGAAAAAGTTAATTGGACCCATGGAGCTCATTTCAAATTTGGTCTCCATCAGCTTTCTGAATTCAGCTGTTAAGCCAGGATTCGTTGAGCCGAAGATGATATCATCGACATAAATTTGAACGATCATAAGGTGGTTACCTTCCTTCTTACGAAAGAAGGTTGGGTCAACCGAACCTTGTTTGAATTTTGACATCTTTAAAAACTTGGTTAGCGTTTCATACCAGGCCCTCGGAGCTTGTTTCAGTCCATATACAGCTTTGTCCAAAATGTAACAGTGATTGGGGTACCTTTCATTGACAAATCCAGGAGGTTGCTCCACGTATACCGGTTCTTCAAGTTCTCCATTTAGAAATGCGCACTTGACATCCATTTGGTAGACCTCAAAGTTTTTGTGTGCAGCATAGGCAAGAAATATTCTAACGAATTCCAGCCTAGCTACAGGAGCGAAAGTTTCTTCATAGTTGATTCCTTCCTCCTGACAGTATCCTTTCTCTACCAGACGGGCTTTGTTTCGTATAACGTTGCCTTCCTTGTCCATCTTATTTCTGAAGACCCATTTGAGACCAACAACTGAGGCATCTTGAGGAGTTGGAATGAGACGCCAAACTTTATTCCTTTCGAATTCATTCAATTCATCTTGCATAGCTTGAACCCAATCGGAATGATCAAGAGCAGTGTTAACTGTCTTTGGTTCAACTTTTGAGACGAAGGAGTTAAACATACAGAATTCTACTTTTGAAAATAAGGAAGTTTGTTTTGCCTTAAGTTGTGATCGGGTCAGAACCTTTTCAGAGACATTACCGACAACCAGAGAAACAGGATGATCTCTGGTCCATTTGACAAGAGGAGGGTAATTTGGATCATAAGATGGATCCAATTCAGCGTTTACCATCTCTTCTAGTTCAGATTGACTATCATAGTCGTAAGACATATCTGCATTCTCCCCCTCGACAGATAAGCTTTCAGGTGTGTCTTGAGTTTTTGGAGCTATAGGAGTTTCTTGCGGTGTTGAGCTTTCGGGTACCACTGGACTTTCGGGTGCGGATGAGCTTTCGGGAGCAGCTGGAGAATAGTTCTCCCCCTCAACATGTGAGCTCGCCTGTGATGACGAAGATGTGCCCTCCCCCTCAACTGAAGTATCGTGTTGTGGAGGGTCGTCAGAACTTGATCCTCATTCATTCATTCTCTTTGCAGTATCTTTGATGAGTCGCTTCAGATGATCTACTTTGTTGTCTGCTGCACTCGCTTCTGAGAGAGTTGCCTTCTCTGGTTCATCAAATAACTCGACGAACTTTTCAAATAGGTTTGCAATCGAGGCTGTGACTTGGCCTGTGTGAGAAAAGATTTCTCCAACTGTGTCTTCTTTGGCCTTAAGCTTTTTGACATAGTTATCATCAAAAGTCACATAATAGGTTTCTTCTATTTTCCTCGAGCGCTTGTTTAATACCCTGTACGCTTTAGAAGTGAGAGAATAGCCTAGAAATATCCCTTCATCGGCTTTGACATCGAACTTGTTACGGTGTTCTTTAGAATTGAAGATGAAGCACCGTGAGCCGAATACATGGAAAAATTTGACATTTGGCTTCCTGTTGTTGATGATCTCATAAGGAGTGAGAGTGAATCGCTTATTGAGATATGACCTGTTATGTGTAAAACAAGCAGCAGCAATAGCATCAGCCCAAAAATATAAAGGTAAAGAAGCAAAACTTAGCATGCTTCGGGCCACCTCACACAAAGATCGGTTTCGTCTTTCGACAATCCCGTTTTGTTGAGGAGTGTAGGGAGCTGAGAAGTTATGACTGATTCGTTTGTCGGCCAAGAATTCTTCGAATTCTTTGTTTTTGAACTCCAGTCCATTGTCGCTCCGGATGTTGCGAACGACTTTCTTCAGCTGTACTTCAATCTGCTTGATAAATGTCTTCAGCTTGAGAGTCGCTTCAGATTTGTGCTTCAGAAAGAACACCCATGTAAAACGTGAGAAATCATCAACAATGACAAGAATATACTTGTTACCGCCAATGCTTTCGATAGATGATGGACCACACAAGTCAATGTGAATTAACTCTAATGGTTCAACAACTTTAGTGTTTACAATCGATGGGTGACTTTGACGACTCTGCTTCCCCATTTCACACGCAGCACATAAATGTTCTCGATCGAATTTGAGCAATGGAAGACCTCGAACATGACCACCTGTGACAAGTTTGTTGATATCCTTGAAGTTGAGATGAGAGAGCCTTCGGTGCCACAGCCAGCTTTCGTTAGATTTTGCTTTGGATAACAGGCAGATAGCTGGATTCCCTTTGATGGGTTTGAGGTTCAGGGGAAACATTTCGCCTTTGCGCTCCGATTTGAGAATAACTCTTTTCGTTTTCTTCTCAATTATTTCGAACCCTCATCATCGAATGAAACCTTGATACCGGTACCTCCAACAAGCTGAGATACACTGATGAGGTTGTGTTGTAGTCCTTCAACGTATGCAACCTTCCTAATCGTAAAATCACCATTTGTAATCATTCCATAGCCTTTTATGGTGCCGAAGGAGTTGTTCCCGAACTTGACATTTCCACCGTTTGAAAGAGACCTAAACTCTCTCAGCTCTTCCTTCCTTCCTGTCATGTGACGTGAGCAGCCACTGTCAATGTACCATTCTTTTTCAAACTGCTCGTCACTAATAACCTGCAAAAATTAAGCAGATTTAGGAACCCAAAGTTTCTTGGGTCCATGTGAGCCTTTCACAGGAACAGGAATAGTAAGAGAGATGTCAACAAGATATGTTCTTTTTATTAACGTTGTTTCATCTTTCTTTTTAATGGTGAAAACCTTAATTTTATTGGGATTTGTTTCTTTTGGTTTGGATTCTGGTTTAGGTATTTGGACTCTGGGATTATTTTGATTTGTTTCAACTGATGAAAACTTTGATTTTCCTTTCATATATGTTGATGATTTTGTTTTTTGAGTGCGAACAGAGTTGAATTTAGAAAGAGGTTGAGAGGAATTAGAAGAATTAGAAGAAGAAGAACGAGAGAAGTTAGACTGAGATGATTTCTTGGCTTGAGATTCTAAGTGACCCTTTTGTTTTTGATCATTAGTGGGACCGAACCTAGATCTTTGGTCTCTTTTGCTCTCGGAACCGAACCTCTGCTTTCGGTTGTCAAATTTTTTGGAACCGAACGTATCCTTTCGGTTGTTTTGACCTTCATAACCGAACCTCTTTCTTCGGTTGTTATGACTTTCTTGTGACCTAACAGTTTTTTTCTCTGACTTTAAATTTTTGTCATGATAAGAGAAATGGGCATTTTGAGATTTCCAGAACTGTTTTCTTTCAGAGAGATTCTTCTTGTATCTCTGATTCCTTTGTTGTTTTTGATTTCTCACCTGCTTCGGCTGACGATGGATATTCGCTTTTTGTTTTTGCTTTCTGTCAGCTGATTCACTTTGAACTGATGATGTGTCGCTTAAAGGAGTGACTTCTTTTGCAGAAACTCCTTTTTCTTCAGGAACATCTTTTATACCACTAGTACTTGGCACGTCGAAGCTATCAGGTTTGTTCAAAGGTTCTGGCACATATCTACCTTTAGTTTTCCATGAAGTCCTTTCTGACAGACCAACTGTTTCGTCAGCATTGTCGATAGGAGCAGACCAGAAGAACTCATCACAACCATCAACATTATCTTCGTTTACAATAGCTGTGAGTTCGGCTGTCTGATGTTCGGTTACTCCTGTGACCTTATACACTTGATTTGGAGTCGTCCTAACTTTTTGATATACAACAACCTTTTCTTCAAGGATCGGGGACTTTTGTTGGGACAGACGAGCAAACTCCACAGAATTTTCTGAAATAAGATTTTTGTGGTTTTTTGGTTCGCTCTTGACAAACTCTGAACAGTCAACTATGTCTTCAACAGAAATTTCACTCATATCATCGTTCTCATTGAGCTCAGATGCATTTTCAACATCAATTTTATTTTCTGAACTCAGGTTGGCATTCAATGAGTCAAACTTTTGTATGGTTTCGGTTCTTAGTTTTAGTTTATCATTTTCATCCAAAAGATTTTTCAGCATGTCTTTATGGTCCTTGGACTTTATGAAAGATTCGATTTTGTCTAGACCATACATATATGTCGGATTAACATCCTCAGACGAAACAACACTTTCACAGTTATATGCTTCAGCGTCAATTTCATCCTCCTTAAACTCAAGGAAGGGCAAAATCATGCGATGAATTTTCTGCCCTATTTCACAGTTTAAATGAAGTTGAGTTATATTAGTGTAAAGACGCTTAGCAATTAAACAAAAGACATTTCTCTGTTTTAAAAGTTTTAAATTGTCTCTTTGTAAATAAATGTTTTCATCCTTGGATTTGATTAACTCCGACTCCTTTAGCTCGATCCACATCCTCCGTTCCTCATTCTTTGAAGATACCCTGCTTATTTGGTCGGTTAGGTTAGAATTGGTGACCCGTGTTTGAGTTAAACTGTTGTCTAGATGAGAGATTCTTGAATTAACATTTTTTAGTTCTTTTTCATATGAACTTTGAGGGACTTTGAATGAAACAAAAACTGATTGTACCTTCTTGATTAATTCATCAAGCTCTTTAAACTGCACGCTGAGAGGTTTTGCTGTGAAGCACAAGTCCTCTCGCTCCTTTGTGTCTTCATTCCCACCATCTGTGTTGTATCCCCTCATCTGAGACACATCTGACACCATTAAACACTTTCCACTGCTCCCTTCACTTTTTGCAACATAGGCCTTTCCATGAGACGGCTTCCTGACTTCATCATCCTCGGAATCGGTTGACCAGACCTCCACACCACCGAACTCATCATCCGCTACTGAACCCTGCACAATTAAAGCATTCATAGAGGGGTTAGCAGTGGATTTCTTTTTTTTGATCTCTTCCAGCTTTTTCAACAGCACAGTTTCTTCGTCTTTCTCCTCATCCTTTTCTGCCATTTTCTTGAGAACACAATCTTTGGCATAGTGGTTCTTTCCTCCACAATAATAACAGTTCACACCCGAATCTCCTTCAGCTTTCGGTTCCTTCTTTGGTTCTTCTGCCTTCGGTTCTTCCCTAACCTTTTCAGAGCTGTAACTTCCCTGCCAGTTTCGGTTCTTATTTGCAGGGAACCTTTTCTTGATGAACCTCTTTGGGTTTGACACTATCATTGCATAGTCTTCAGAGGTAAGGTCATAATCCTCTAGGTTGAGGTCTTCATCTTCCATCACAGCTTTGCTTTTGGACAGAAGGGCCAATGATCCCAAGCTAGAAACTACATTTTTCTCCTGTAACACAATCTTTTCTTGGGATTTCAAAATCCCTACCAGTTTTGCCAAAGAGTAAGATTTGAATTGCTCATGCGCTTTAACAGTGGACACAACCGCTCTCCACTCAGATCTTAGACCGTTTAAAAATGTAACCTTTTGTTCAATCAACTTCCTTTCAATATCATGTTTAATCATCTTACTAAGAAGATGATTGAAGCGATCGAACGTCTAAGTTACAGTTTCTTCAGGACTCTGCTTGAATTCACCAAATTCGGACAAAAGCAAGGTTTGAATGGAATGCTCGAGATCTTCGTCCGTAGAATATAACTCTCGCAACCTATCCCATATTTCTTTGGCAGTGCTGCATGAACTCACCAGCCTGAAAGTGTCAGATTGAAGAGCGAATCTGATTAGTCTCAATGCTTTAATATTGCACTAAAATTTATCTTTTTCGTCTTGAGCAATATCTTTAACATCTTTCAAAAGATCATTATACTCCTTCTGAGTTTTAATAATTCTTAAAGTTGCTGAATGAGCGAATGGCCCAGATACGATTGCTTCCCAGATTAGATATCCATTGTCCTCAGATCCGATGACATAATCTTCAAAGTGATGTGCCCAGACTTCGTAATCTTGGGTGTATAGGATGGGAATCTTTGTCGTTGATCCAATGCTGTTTGAGATGTTAATGGGATTAGATTGTGACTCGTCCATGCTTGATCGAAAAACCTGTTTAAAAGATCAGACTTGTAATATATTAAATTAGGGCAACACAAATAAATGTTGAGTTACGTCAATTATGGTATGATGGCTCAATAAATATCAGTAAATGCGGAATAACCCTAATCGCAACCTTTTTCACAGAAAAGAAGTGTATGAATTACACAGCCTCCTGCTCTGATACCAATTGATAAGTTATTAAACAAACTTGATGATCGATTAGATCTTTGTAACAGGTAGTGCGAAGAATAGAAAACAGTAAATAAGACAAGTATGGATCACAATGTGTCGAATGATTAATTCAAACAATCCTCAGCAGAGCTCGACTAAGAACTTCCGCTGTAGAGGATTTAGGGTTACAAGAACGATAATAAAAACTTCTGAATAATGCTCTGATCTATCGTTACTATTGTTAACCTAAGATGCATGCAAGCACCTATATTTATAATAAACCCTACTATACTCACGGATGGACAGGCCCATTCCGGAGATACAAAACGGACTAACAACTGAGCCCAATAGATGCAACATTCAAAACACGACCCAACAGTTAGTCATCTACCTCCTGAATATCGTCACATTCACTTGGTAGCTGACTCCCATCATCAGGAGTTCCACAAAGCACGAAGCAAGCAGCATTCGGGCATCGAATAAACATTTAAAACCCACTATAGGTGATACTCCACTTGCTCTACTCATATTCAAAAGGTATCACCGAGCTCAAGCAACTCCACCCCTCGTAGGTATCTGACTACCCTCTCAGTAGGATCCTCAATGCTCATCTAGGTATCTCTCATAGAGTACTCCTCTACTCAAATCCCTCTCTAAAGGATTCCTGCTGAAGATTCTCTCTCAGCACATACTCGAAAGTACATCACACATAACAACAACTCCTAGGCTAAGGCATCACAAATCAGGCCACTCTAGTCCTAAAATATGAAATACCTAGCCTATCTCAAGCATGCATAATATCTCATAACATATCTCATAACACAAAAGTAAGGGTATTTTAGAAAATCACCGTTCGGGCGCTGGATGATTGTACACACTACCCGAAGGTGCATCCGAATTCCTCAAACCAAGGCTCTGATACCAACTTGTAATGACGTAAATTTTCAAACAAAATTTTAAATTTTAAAACTCATAACCAATAATAATAATTCTCAAAATCACAGTGTCGATGTCATGACATTTTTCAAAATAGTTTTCAAAAGTAAATATTCAAATCCAGGATCCTCGTTCGTGACTCTCTTCTCTTGTGTCTGCACAATCGAACCACCACCTTACCGCGATCCTGATAAGAATCTGAAACACATAACACATAACACGGTAAGCATGAAGCTTAGTGAGTTCCCCAAAATACCACATGCAACAAATTTGCCACTCGAGGCTATATCTGTAAGAACCTCCAGTCCCATAGCTCGTTGGACCCTCTGGTCCGGTCTAGCTCGTTGGACCCTCCGGTCCGGTCTAGCTCGTTGGACCCTCCGGTCCGGTCTAGTTGAGGACCCTTTGGCCTCATAAATCGTTGGACCCTCTGATCCGGTCTGTAAACCTCCGCATGGCATAAATCACAAAGAAATAATGCACAACATAACACATAGGCAGGGTAACATAATACTCAATGTAAGCACATACCACCTTCCGGTCACACATAACTACCACTCAAGGTAAAGTATAGTGAGAAGACTCACATCAGATGATGAATAACCCCTATAAACGTTGTTGCTACGCACCGACCACTAACTCTGTGCCAAACCCACAATTATCTCAATTACAACTAAGTCCAAACTCTCACTCATTGGGTCTAGAGTTTGATCAATATCCGGCCCATCAATGTCCTAAACCCATTGGGCCCACCAAGGCCCAATAATAAATGGGCCCTCTCAAGGCCCAATTCTCAAACTAGATGGCAAGCCCAACCCAAGGGCCCAAAGCATAAATATATAATTCCCTGGTCCAATACTCTATTACATCAAGCCTAACACTCAAGGCCCAACACGATCCTTAGCCCAAAAGCCCATAGTGGGGTTACACGGGGCGTACCCCCTTTGGTATGCACAACGTACACGCTCACGCATGAGACTGATCGGGGCACCAACCCAGTACGCGGGGCGTACTAGGATTTACATTGGGCGTACGCCCAGTTTTGCTTTACTCCTTTTCTTGGTCTTAACCCGTTAAGACCTTAACTCATCTCTTGGATCTAGACTCCTTAATAGCTTTTATTCCATAAAGTCAGGGACTTTAAGCCTTTGCATGTATGATGTGGTCTCAAACACACAAAACACTCATTCTCTTTTCTTATTAAGCCCTTATCTCATGCATGACTTGCTTCTTAGATCCAAGATCTCATTTTTATGGAACCACTCCATCAAAAACACTCAAAAGGACAGATAATGGGCTCTAGAGTTTAACAACTCATAAAGCTTCAAGCATTGGAACCAAAAACCCTAAAATGGACCATACTATGCACAAATCAAAAGGAATACTAAAGCTTTGAGCTTTATACCTTCAATTGATGCTCCATCCTCATAAAAGCTCAGATCCAAAGCCTGGACTCTAACTCCTTCCCCTGTAATGCTCCTTCTTCATTCCAAGGACTCATAAAGTCACCGCAAAGGCTCTCATGCACTCACAAGCTCATATGGACGAAGACTTAGGGTTTTTAGAGGGTTTGTTCTCTGAGAAGGTGGCCAGGAATGAGGTCATCTCATTCTTTATATAGGGTCACTTAAAATGTTAGGGTTTTCACTCACAGCCTAGTACGCCCAGCGTACCAGGTGGTCCTCGTGTCCAATCCACGCTAATAGGTACGCTAAGCGTACCCATACTTACGCCCAGCGTACCCACTTGCCACCCATTTCTTAATAAGGACTAAATTTGCCATATCTTCCAAACTATCATAGCTTCTTTGTTACAAGTCTGATTCCAACGATTCTTACTTCCACGGAAAGTTGACGAGAAACTCTACGCTTCTATGAACTTGTCACAGCCTCAAGGCTCTACGAACCAAAGCTCAAAACTCATATTTGATTAAACAGGATGTTACAGTTTCGCCCAATCTTCGAATCTGCATATTCTTTCAGCTCGGACGGGCCTGAATTCTTTCACATTCGTCACATTTCCAACTTTTTCGTATACCATATGTTTGCTCAACATTTGCTCTTTACTCCTCCTTTAAGCCTCCAAGCCATTCAAAACCATAAAAACCAATCCAAAAGTACACCACTAAACCTCAAAATGCTCAACGTGTAAAATATACAAAATAGGCTATATAAATGCATGAAATGGTAATGAAAAGGAATGTGGAATGCATGAAAGATGGCATAAGCTAGGACTATGTGCATCTAAGGACAGTTTGTAATTTTTTTTTTAAAATGTTCAAAATTTGAACAATTGAAAAGAGTTTAATGATAAATCATGTATAAAAAACAATTAGTGACTAAATGTGTACAACATATAATTTTATTCACAAGCCACATATGTGGCAAAAATCTATAATAACCGGTCAAATTGATTATTTTTAACATGCCAAATAAGTTTAATGGGAAATCACATAGAACAAAAAGACCTTCAATGACTAAAAATATATCCGACGCAAAGTTTATTACCCTTACAAGTCATTATTCAAAGTTTTTAATTTTATAGATACTTTAAAGAGTATATGTATCACATGTTTTTAAAAAATATCATTTCACTAATCACTAGCACATTTTTGTCAAAGTTTGGCAAGAAATTGACAATAAAGAGAACTGAAGTGAAAGTTCAATGAAATACAGCCGTAGGCTACTTATGAGCTTATCCTTCCATTGACGTTTTCTATTTTCTTTCGAAGTTTGAAGGTCGATTTTATAATTGTTCAATACAAAGATTACCAAAAAAAAAATTGTGTATCTTGAAAGTGTTATTGTCGATCGTGAAGAAATTGCTATGTTTATTATGATCAAATACACTTTATGAAAAAGTCTATTAAAAAGGAATTTTTAACAGAGTTGCCGTTTGATACCATGATGTTCAATCACGCGATCGAATGTCACCTTTTAGGCTTTAAAAAAGACTTTCATTTTAATGTGGTTAGCAAGACTTTCTAAAGAATCAAAAAAGATAAAAGGACGAGTAAAAATATGAGGTACAAAGATAACATCCATATATCCAAAATTTTATTCAGTTTCTTAAAAGCTATGATTTGTAACAAACAGAACTTTGTAAAAGTTTTTGGAGTCACTTGCTCTTCTTTATGTCCAATTTCTAAAAAAATTGGTTGCCCAATTTTAATTTCTGTGATTATTCTAACAATTTGTTTGTTAGTCAACGAAAGATGCCTAATTCATATGTATAGTTAATTATTTTTATTGATCTTCATATCTTCTTTATATATTGTCTATGTATCTAAGTTTCTATAACCAATCGTTATCAATTGCAACATTTTCGTTTACTTAACATAAATGTATAATAACCCCTATCATGATTACTCCATTTTTGTCAAATTGTTTTAAACTCTCATGCCTTAAAATGACTACATTCATCATTAACCTGATTGAGATTGGAGAAAATAATATACTTGATATGACTGGGGAACATATGGATATCCAATTGAGAATCTCATACACACCAATAATCAATTATAAAAAATAAAAAAAATAAAAAAAGCAACATTTTTTTTAAGTTTTGAGTTACACAATGGTGATTAAAAAAACAAACATATGGGAGAACAATTATTTTTTTACACCAAAATAAATCAAAATAGTTTAGTAGTACATAATGTTCTCTTCTGCCTTGAGTTCATCAACAAAGACATTGAGATTATTGTTAGTGTTACTGTTGCAAAGATTAGTGCTAATGAGCTTCTTGAACTCCTCAAGACTAAACTCCATAGTAGAATCCCCATAACACCCTCTTGCCTTTTCACAATAATTCCCATCAACTCCCATGTAGGAATTACTTGTCTTCAAGCCTCCCATGTTATTACGCGCATCAAACGCACCACTACCATACACATGATGCCACCTTCCATCAGAATTAGAACTGCAATCAGCAGCTTGAGCATCACCTTCAAGCATAAAAAGGGTAGAATTGTCTTTTACTCGGTAGGTTTCCATGTCCACATTTATGTATCCATGATCATCTGATGGTAGAACTGGATGATTATCAACAGTTGTAACCGAAGAGCTTGTCGGGTAGCTATAGTTTGAAGAAGGACAATTGACAAACTCAAGATGATGAAGTGGTTTCTCAGTTTGATGATTGGTGGAGATGAAATTCATAATCTTCTTCTTGAGCTTCGTGTTCCAGTAGTTCTTGATATCATTATCTGTTCTTCCTGGTAACTGTGCTGCTATTACTGACCACCTGTAGTTTCTCAACAATTGTCACACACACATACATACATATATGAGAGAGAGAAAGAGAGAGTATATGAGAGAGAGAGAGAGAGAGAGAGAGAGAGAACCTGCTACCGATGCTAGAAAAGAGAGTATAGATGAGTCTATCTTCATGGTCGGAGAATTCACCATGTTTGATGTCTGGTCTAAGGTAGTTCAACCATCTTAATCGGCAGCTTTTCCCACATCTTTTAAGGCCTATTTAAGTTTTAACATCAAGATATTAAAGACCCAAGTATGAGGTTACAGAAAAAAGTAAGAAAACATGAAATCAAAGAGATAAAGACACCTGCTTTATGTGGAAGAGCAATCCAGTTGCCTCCAGTACCATTTTTGTGTATGTAGTCTTTCAACTTTGTATCTTCTTGAGGTGACCATGGCCCTTTCTTCACCTTTGACTTGTCACAACATGGAGCTCTTCCCATATCTGCTTGTCTGTGTGTGTGATGGAGGGGTGGGGAAGGTTAGATTGATGTGCTTAAGAAGAAGACTTGTGGGTGTATAGTAATTAATTTCTTTTATTCTAGAGTGAGAGAGAGAGAGAGAGAGAGAGAGAGAGAGGGGTCAAAGGACAGAAAATTATTTTATTGATCTTGAAAAATAATTGCAACTATGTATATAGTTGTATACTATTGTAGGGAGAACTTTCCATGCATATGTGTAAAATTCAAATTGGGGAGTGAGTTATTTCAACGCCACACTTTCTTTCTTTTGAATGGATAATTAGAATATTAAGTTCAAGTTTGAATACAAATATCACATGGATCATTTGTACAAGTTAATTGGAAATTTTGAATTTGCCGAAGAATATTTTAAACGGACTCCATGGAGTTAATAGTCAAAGTATAAAGTGTCCCAAAAATATTGATTATGTGATGTATGATTTTAATTTGTAATTTGTAAATGAACTATGAAATATGCATTTGTAAGTTTTAGACCCGAAGGATACGTAATTACTTCTAATGAGTTTGTCATTACATATCAATATTAATTAGATAAATTTAATTATCCAACACATGCATAGTTATTTATAGCGAGTTACACGCGTGTGTATTAATTGTTATGTCTACAACAAGCTAACAGTAGATATTCATCAATAGAATATGGTTTTCGGGTATGGAAAAGAAATCCAAGTCTATGTTATTTGTAACATAGCCTTTCTACTTGAGGCATCTACTTTAATTTGTTTCTTCCCAAAATTCATCTATAGTCCAAGTCCTTGTTCTATATTGGAATAGTGTTCATGTTTGGCCACTTTTGTTTGTTTGTTCTTTCATATTTCTAACTCCACTTTATGCAAAGTAAAGTACACATATATAAACACACACAAACACACACATATATATATATATATATATATATATATATATATATATATATATATATATATATATATATATATATATATGTGAGACTTGTATATTACACAGGTTTAGAAGTTAGAAAATCAAAAACATTAATAAAGTAAGAAAATTTTATAAATTCAATACTGAAATATGATGAAGTATAGAAAATATGAAAGTTTGTGAAAGTATAATGGTGAATAAGTATGATGTATGACTTTCCTGCATAATGATATTGTATCTTATTAAATGAAACTTTAAAAATACAATGCTAAAATAATACAAATTTGAAGTATAACGATTGGAATAAGTTTTTATTTTATAAGTAGAATGATGTATTCAAATATTTAATAAGGAAAATATATGACATTTAATAATGAAAACTAAGAAAGGATAATAAATATTTTCATATAATATATAACTGATATTACAAATACATAAGTATATCACTACAAGAATTTTTATCTTTAGTGGCGACGTGTGTCGCCGCTAAAGGTCCAACATGTCGCCACTAAAGGTTTTAGCGGCGACGTGTCGCCGCTATTGTTTTCCATCGCCACTAAAGATGTTGTCGCTATTTATATGCATTTCTATTCATACAAATACAAATATACATATATAATACACATACAAAATGAATATATACATACGAAAATACATACACATACATAATACACATACATATACATAAAAATACATATATACATAGAATTGCACATACAGAAATATATATACATACATAAAATTCATTCAAAATACACATATACATACAAATGCACATACAAATAAACATTCATATCTACAAACACAAAATACACATACAAATACACATCTACAAAATCAACATTTCGACGAGAACAGTAGTGGTGGCGGTATATTCCGGCGAGAAAGATGAGGGATCTCAAAATTTCGGCAACCATTTCAAATGTTAGAAATTTAGTAGAGAGAAGAGAAAAGGAAACGAACATGAGAAAAATGGAGCAGAGAGGAGTGAAACTGCGAAGTTTTCTATGAAATTCCAATGAGGTTGAACAGAAAGAAGAAGGGAAAACACAGAAGATCGGGAAAGAAGTGAGAACGAAAAAGGTTTTATTGTCGACGGCCTTTAGCGGCGACGCATACTCATTGGTGACGACACATGGGAGGGAAAACAACGCGGGGGTTTTCTACGTCGTTTGATCATCGCTTAAATCGACAGATGAGATTGAAATGACGCGGATCGCCAAAAGACGCCTTTAGCGGCGACACACTCTTTAGCGGCGTCACACCGGGGGGAAAACAACGCAGGATTTCTTATGTCATCCTAGTTGTAGAATCTTCTTTTAAATCGAAGGATGAGATTGAAGTGACGCGGATCGCCAACAAAAGTCTTTAGTGGCGACAGATACTTGTGTCGCTGCTAAAAGTCCCCATCGCCGCTTTTGTTTGTTATTCTTGTAGTGGTTCAATAAAGTTTAAAACAATAATTTTCAAAGTTGAAAAAAAAGCCATAAATATGCGAATACTTTCAAAATTTGTTTTATTAAACGTTCAATAGCATTTATATATTATTAAAATAGATGTAAGATGTAACGGTGTGAAATCACAAATTTAAAAGAAAAACAATGTAATATTGTAGACAAAACTTATTATAAATTTACATTTTTAATGGTAGAAAAAAAAACATTTTAAGTTTTTTTTCATTGTATCTTTCAGTAAATTTCTTTATTCTATTTGTATATCTTTATATTGCAATTATAATTTTTATTTGTTCTAAACTTTGATTTTGTGAAAAAAAAAAAAAAAAAAAGTGGAGTCTTGGAGCAAATAAAGTGAGTTTGGTTGGAACCAATTTTATTTACTATGTTTTTGTTCTGTGTTAAGATAAAATTGCAAGAATGGTCTCTATGGTATGTCAAAACTCGTATATTTGGGTCAAAAAATTTTGAACTTGTAACAGTGGTCTAAAAGTTTCATTTTCTTGCGTGTTTGGTCCAATTTGGTTTTATTTTTTACGAAAAGACGATTTCGCCCTTTGTATTTTCGGTATCCAGTTTTTTTATAACGTAAATAAAAAAAATACTCTTTCTCTCTCTCTCTCTCTCTCTCTCTCTCTTATTATCCATCTTAGACACATCTCCATACCCATGTTCTTCTTCTTCAAGAACATCTTTCGCTACCACCACCATAGTTCGCCACCTCCATCTCCACCAAAATCAGATCAAATGAATAAACACACACAAAATCAGATCAGACGAACACACACACACACACATGGTATTTGATGAACACACACAGATCAACACAAACATCCATTAATTTTTCAACAGATTCAACACAAACACACACACACACACAAACTTAAACAAGACCAACGATTTGATGAAGATGGAGGAGAATCAGAATGTCACCACCACGACCTGGAACACGAGTTTAGAGAGAGAAAAAAACAGTGTAGAAACCCTTTGTCGGAGTTCAGATCTATCTCGTATCCATCTTCCTCGACAAACCCTAGCTGTCACCACCTTCATTTCTCTTCTTCTCCGTCGATTTTTTACCACCATCTTCACGTCACCTTCTCGTCGTGGGTTTAAAAAACCCTAGATTCACCGCCACCTTTAGACCCCCTGCTAGATTTGTACTGCCACCTCTAAAGAACTTCGGTAGTGGTAGGGCAGTGAAGGTGTTGTTGCGGGGGTGTTTGCAGATCTTCACCGGTGACTGCTTCGGTAGTGGTAGGGCAGTCAAGCAAGAACAAACCTAAAATCAACCTTAAAGAGGAATAATTTTGTTGATGGGTTCAAAGGGTTTCGATTTTGTGTTCATTGATGTCCTAGAGAAAAAGAGAGAGAGAGAGAGAGAGAGAGAGAGAGAGAGAGAGAGTATCTTTTTTCTTTTCTTTTTTATTTATATGAATAGAAAAACTGAAAAAAGAAAATACAAAGGGCAAAAATGTCATTTTATAAAAAATAAACCATATTGGACCAAACTCGCAAAAAATGAAACTTTTGGACCATTGTTGCTAGTCCAAACATTTTTTGCCCAAACATACAAGAATTTATATACCACATAGTCCATTCTTGCAATTTTGTCTTATGTTAAAATTTATATTAAAATACAGATTTTTTTCACCTTTGAAAAATATACAAACTATTTTTTTTCATTTCTTCCATTTTATATTTTAATGCCTTTAAAGAAAAAACGGTTTCGACATGGTTTATCGAATTTAAGTTTATATTACTTGAATCAAAATATATATATATATATATATATATATATATATATATATATATATATATATATAGAGAGAGAGAGAGAGAGAGAGGGAGGGAGGGAGGGAGAGAGAGAGAGAAAATTTCACAATTGGTCCCTATGGTTTATAGAATATCGCACTTTGAGGACTTCCTAGCAAAAAGTCGCGCGATTGATCCTTGTGGTTTGTAAAATTACATGAAATGTACTCCTGTTGTTAAATCTAACTTTTCAGCTGTTAAATTTTAGTGAAAAAGACTATATTGCCCTTGTACCAATTTTGCAATACACTACAAACCTCAAGGACCATTTGTGTAATTTTATAAATTTAATATATATATATATATATATATATATATATATATATATATATATATATATATATATATATAATTTTAACAATTAGATAACTTTTTTTTATCATTTTGACATTTTGTTTTCTATTTTTATTTTATAGTTTTAGTTATTTATGGTTTTTGTTATACTTTTATTTCTTTTGATTCAAGTAAATAAACTTAAACTCGATAAACCAGGTCGTATTTATTTTTTCTTTAATTTTTCTTAATTGTGAACTGAAGAGTTAATGTTTTTTTTATTATTTTTTTATTTTTTTATTTTTGTTTTTTTTAATTTTTTTTCGTTACGGTTCATGTTTTTTTTTACTTGGATACTCTATAGTTAATATCATTATCAACTTTATGTTTGCATTTATCATTGTCATTATTTCACCTTTTGTTTTCTATTTTTTTATACATTTAGTTATTTATTATTCTTCTATTGTTTTTTATTTATTTTGATTCATGTAATGAAAAATATAAAAACAAAAAATCAAAAACTCAAACACCAAAGCGGTAATATACTCTAATACATTAATACATTTTCTACTTTTCATATTTTTTTGGGTTTTTTTCGCATTTTTTTATTAATTTTGATTATTTAAGGTTTTTGTAACTTTTTTTTTATTTTGATTCGCATAAATAAAATAGTTATATTTACAAATATAAATAAAGAAAATAAACATAACTTTTTTATTTACACAAATCAAAATAAAAAAAAAGTTACAAAAACCATAAATAACCAAAGTTAATAAAAAAATGCGAAAAAACCAAAAAATATGAAAAGTGTAAAATGTATTAATATATTAGAGTATATTACAATTTTGGTGTTTGAGTTTTTGCTTTTTTGTTTTTCTATTTTTCATTACTTGAATCAAAATAAATAAAAAACAATAGAAAATAATAAATATATAAATATATAAAAAAATAGAAAACAAAAGGTGAAATAATGATAATGATAAATGCAAACATAAAGTTGGTAACGATATTAACTATGTAGCATCAAAGTAAAAATAAATAAATAAAATGAACCATAACAACATAAATTAAAAAAATAATAATAATAATAACGTTTCATTTTACAAATAAGAGAAAAAAGGTTTCGATATGGTTTATCGAATTTAATTTTATTTACTTGAATCAAAATAAATAAAGACATTAAAAAAACCATAAATAACTAAAATTGTAAAATAAAAATAGAAAACAAAATGTCAAAAAAGATAAAAAAAAACGATTATCAAATTGTTGAAATTATATATATATATATATATATATATATATATATATATATATATATATATATATATATATATATATATATATATATATATATATATGTAATTTATATATATACAAAATTTATTTATAATTTGTATATATACAAAATTTCAAATTTATAAAATTACACAAATGGTCCTTGAGGTTTGTAGTGTATTGCAATATTGGTACAAGGGCAAAATAATCTTTTTCATTATAATCTAACAACTGAAAAGATAGATTTAACGGCAGGAGGACCTTTCATGTAATTTTACAAACCACAGGGACCAGTCCTTAAAGTGCGATATTTTGTAAACCATACCAATTGTGAAATTTTGTCAATTTACAAAATTACACAAATGGTCCTTGAGGTTTGTAGTATATTGCAAAGTTGGTAGAAGGGTAAAATAGTTTTCTTTTTATTTAAATTTAACAGTTGAAAAGTTAGATTTAACGGCACGAGGACCTTTCATGTAATTTTGCAAACCATGGGGACCAATGACATGACGTTTTCCTTGAAAGTCCTCTAAGTGAGATATTTTACAAACCATAGGGACCAATTATGAAATTTTGTCTTTTTTAAATGACGAGTTTGCCCTTATTTTTTTTAATCACTTTAATGTTTTCTGATTAAAAGAAAAATAAAAAAATAAAATTAAACCCACAACCCACCCTCTTACTTTTAACATACTAACACTCTCCATGTCTCTTTTGATTTGCTACCGGAGCACCACCATCAGTGCCAACCATTTAGTCGGAGCACCACCATCAGTGTCACCCATCTAGCCACCACCTAACAACTCAAAACCACCATCACTCTGATCTGCAACTCAAAGAACGGAGGTCCGACGCCATCTTCCTCAGCAAACCCTAGGTTTCCACCACCTTCGTTTCTCTACTTCTTCGGTGCTTCATCGTTCCTCAGATCTGAAAGCCTCCACCAACCTCCGACAGGAAAACCCTCATATCTGGAAGCCTACACCACCGACGGCGGCGCCACCCTTCAAGTTTTTCGAAACCCTAGTTGGTTCATGTATGTTCTTGTATATATCATATTTCTTGTTTTTCGGCGCTTAATCGTTGAAGAGATGTTGCAGATTCTCCAGATGAATACACAGACAAAATTCAGAAATTATCATACAACACATACAAAACCCAAAGATTTTCTAACACCAAACACATACATTTGTTCAAGATTTGATACACAAAACAAGAAATATGATATATATATATATATATATATATATATATATATATATACAAGAACATACATGAACCAACTAGGGTTTCAAAAAACTTGAAGGGTGGCGCCGCCGTCGGTACCTCAACCCGCTTTGGAGAGATGTTGCAGATTTGGAGCTTCAGAGCGAGTTGAGGTACCGACGACGGCGCCACCCTTCAAGTTTTTCGAAACCCTAGTTGGTTCATGTATGTTCTTGTATATATCATATTTCTTGTTTTGTGTATCAAATCTTGAACAAATGTATGTGTTTGGTGTTAGAAAATCTTTGGGTTTTGTATGTGTTGTGGTATGTTAATTTCTGAATTTTGTCTGTGTATTCATTTGGAGAATAGAGTGGTTTCATCAGGACTCGGGAGAGAGAGAGAGAGAGAGAGAGAGAGAGATGGTGGAGGTGGTGGTGGTGGTTTTCGACGTGTGGAAGTGGTGGTTGTTCATATTTTTCCGGTAAGTGATGGAAGAGAGAGAGAGAGAGGGGGAGAAAGAGAGAGGTGTTGACTGGTGGTGATGGTGTTGACTGGAAAATCGAGGGTGGTGGTAGTGGTAACCGGTGGTGCTTCTAGGGGTTGACCGGTGGCGGCGTTGCTTACCGGTAGTGGTGGTTTTACCAGAGGACGATGAAGAATGGGGAAGAAGGGGTCTGGTAGAAGGGAATAGAATAGAAAAGTGGAGGGGTTGAGTGTTTAATTTTATTTTTATTTTTTTAATAGAAAACATTAAAATTATTTAAAAAATAAAAAAATGAAAAATAAATGGCAAACTCGTCATTTAAAAAAATTCAAACCAAATCAGACCAAATTCGCAAAAACTTTGGACTTGTGGTATTAGTCCAAATCTTTTTGGACCAAAATGACAATTTTGAGTAAACCACATGGACCATTTTTGCAATTTAGTAGATAAGGAACCATAAAAACTGTAGAATCATTATATTTTGGTCAAACTGGTTGTTTGTTACTAGTTTCACATTACAAAACAATTACAAATTTCATGAATTAAATAACTATGCACTAATTTAAGTGTCCAACAAAACCAAGTTAAAATTTGAGAGTTTAATCAAAACAAAATTTTAATTACTAAATTAGAAATCGTCTTCAACATTAATCCACAAAACTTAACTACATAAAAGAAGGAATATGAACTATGGAACCATATTTAAGGGGGTGTTTGGATAGGGAAAAAAGATGGTGCTTATTGTTTATTGCTTATTCTCATCATAATAAACTAAGTTTAATTGTTTGGATAGGAATCCTTAAAAATCAGTTTATTGTGATAGGGATAAACTAAATAAGTTGATTTTAATAAGCATCTCTCCCCTTGATTATTGTTTATTCTCACCGCAAATAAGCTAATAAGTTATAATCTAATTTATCCAAACACCCTAAGTTTTTAGCTAAGCGTTGCTAAAAATACTTACAAATCTAAAGTAGTAATCAAAACGTTAATTCAACTTACATAATTATAAAAAAAAATAAAAATAAAAAAATAAAAAAAAAAAAAAAGTTTCCAAACAAATATTTAAGCCGAGCCTTCCTAAAATTCACCCATGGTGAGATCTCATGGTTGCACATTAAGAAAAAAATGTCAAAACTCTCTTTTTTTACAACACATGGAAAGTCAAAACTCTCTTTTTTACAACACATGGAAAGTCCAAATTCTATTAAAGTTCGAGGCCCAAATTCGAAAGTCCCTCAAAGTAAGTTGTCATTTTCTGCACAGAAGCATAAAAACACGACCATGCTTTTTGTCCTTCAGAAAACACGCCCAATGTTTTCTTTAAGTTTCGACATCCCGTTTTCAAGATCTCCGAAAACAAGATTCTATTTTAACACCTAATAAAACAAGTCCCATGTAACAGATCGGAAGCTAGTACCCACCCGTTTTTTTTTACTTTTTCAATTTTCTTTTGAACTTCCTAACATCGAAGCTTCCTAGCACCTTCTTAAGCACGTTTCCACCTTCAAATGTTCCTACACACCAACCAAACCATACAAATCACCTAATTCTACCAAAAACCACAAAAATCACATCTTTCTCGAAAATGCATGACTCCAAATCCAACATGCATAGCAAAAACACGAAACAAACATGTTAAAAGATGCATAAAGTGCATCTAACAAAATCTCACCATGATGAATCTTTATATAGAAGATGTTATCATATCCTCTAATAAAAACCATAACATAAATAAACATGGAGCTCTACAAACAGATATTCAATTATAAGAAGTCATGATGCAAACCATAGAGACGATTAGCTTGTACGTCAAAGAATTTATTTCCTACACTAACATTGTGGTGATTAAGATGATCAAACCCTAAGAGCATCACGTATGGGGAGTTAACATGATAGAGGATCCGATGGTTAGTCTAATGGACAACGAAATTGGGACCTAAATAGAACAACCAAATCTTATTTTGCACGAAGGTGAGATTTTAATCTAACCATGTAAATATGATTGTTAGGGAAGGGAAAACGAAGGTGGTAAAAGGGTTGGTGAAAGGGCCCCACTAAGAGGTTGAGGGGTTGGTGAAGGTTCCACCATAGGGATGTGGTAGGTTTCGCCATTTACAAATTTTTATCCATCATGTACAACCTCATAAACCACCTTCACCCTGAGTTACAGAGCGAGTCACTCGCGCATCTCCTACACATCCGCACCTATAAATTCACACAACTTCCCCACTCACTTCAAACCATCCATCTCTCTCTCTCTCTCTCGTTTTTCCCCGTATCTCTACAGATCCCGATCAAAGAAAGGTACGTTCGATTTGCTGCTATTGTTTCGATTCAATTGCGTTTTTATATTCTGAATTTCATTTTTGATCCGTATAATCAACTTTCTATTTCCTGAATTTGCGGTTTGTTAATGTCGATTGTGGAAATCTCTCGTAGGTTTTTGTGTATATGTTTAAAATCTATATGTGATCAATCACATTGATAAACTGTTCTTTCTATGCTTTAGAAATTGTTGAAGTTTGATTCGAAGAGCGAGATCTCTGTACATTATGAACATTCTGTTCGATCGTTTTTCAGGAATTTTAAGTACGATTATGTTAAATAGCCTCTTTTCGGAGTAGATCCATGTATTTCATATACTTTCTTCTACTAAAGTTGTTAATCGAACGTCGTAGCTGTTGTATTTCGTGGTATAGCGCTTAAACCACAGATGATTTACTGAATTCTGTGATAAGTAAACTATCCGATTAGTTTCTCACTTCAGTAATGATCCTAATGTGATACACTCGTTCAAAATTCATATGAAGAAATTGCCTGGATTTCATTCGTTGCTAATTGAACTCTTATTATCACAGAGATGGAAACCTTCCTATTCACATCAGAATCCGTGAACGAAGGCCACCCAGACAAGCTATGTGATCAAGTCTCAGACGCCATTCTAGACGCATGTCTAGAACAAGACCCCGAAAGCAAAGTCGCCTGTGAAACCTGCACCAAAACCAACATGGTCATGGTCTTCGGTGAAATCACAACCAAAGCCAAAGTCGACTACGAGAAAATTGTCCGTAAAACCTGCAAAGAAATCGGATTCACATCTCCCGAAGTCGGACTCGATGCTGACAACTGCAAAGTCCTAGTCAACATCGAGCAACAAAGCCCCGACATAGCTCAAGGCGTCCATGGCCACCTCAGCAAGAAACCAGAAGAAATCGGTGCTGGTGATCAAGGACACATGTTTGGGTACGCTACAGATGAAACCCCTGAGCTCATGCCACTCACCCATGTCCTCGCAACCAAACTAGGAGCTAAATTAACCGAAGTCAGAAAGAACAAAACCTGTTCATGGCTACGCCCCGATGGAAAAACACAGGTAACAGTTGAATATAAAAACGATAATGGCGCCATGGTTCCAATTAGGGTTCATACAGTGCTTATATCCACCCAACATGACGAAACTGTAACAAACGACCAAATCGCTAAAGATCTTAAAGAACACGTGATTAAACCGGTGATCCCATCTAAATACCTTGACGAAAAAACCATCTTTCATCTGAACCCGTCTGGGCGGTTTGTGATTGGTGGTCCCCACGGTGATGCGGGGCTCACTGGCCGGAAAATTATCATTGATACTTACGGTGGGTGGGGAGCCCACGGTGGTGGTGCTTTCTCCGGGAAGGATCCGACGAAGGTTGACCGGAGTGGGGCTTATATTGTGAGGCAAGCGGCCAAGAGTGTGGTGGCTTCGGGACTTGCACGGCGGTGTATTGTTCAGGTTTCTTATGCGATTGGGGTGGCTGAGCCGTTGTCTGTGTTTGTTGACACGTATAAAACTGGGAAGATTCCGGATAAAGATATTCTTGTTTTGATTAAGGAGAATTTTGATTTTAGGCCAGGGATGATGTCGATTAATCTTGATTTGAAAAGGGGTGGGAATTTTAGGTATCAGAAGACTGCGGCTTATGGCCATTTCGGTCGCGAAGATCCTGATTTTACCTGGGAGACTCCGAAGGTTCTTAAGCCGAAGGCGTGAGTGGTGAGTAAATGAGTATACTGGGAGATTGATGGAATGACACTTTTGCCCTTGGAGTGGAAATGGGGAATAAAGATATAGAGTTTGAAGTTGGAGGAGGGCAGTGGAATATTACAAAACTTCGATTGTTTTTGTCAAATGTTGTGTTTCGTCATTACAATTCGTTGTCTTTTGTTATGTTTTTACTTGTGTTTTTTTGTGATGTATACTTGTCATTGGAATAGAAAATTTCTAAAAAAAATTATGAAGTTATGTTCTTGTTGTGTATTATGAATTTAGCTTCAAAAACCTGTTACAATATCACTAAACACACCCAAAAAACAATAATGATGTTTCTTTTCCAGACCAAATAAACAATCTGAATTAGATTTAATGTTGTTTTACAGTTGTTAAACGGATCAAACCCAACTTCTTACAATAAAGGCATTACAGAAGCTATAGAACCGAATCAAATGTCATTAATTATAGTATCAAACAGTCTCAAGAAACATATCAAATAGTCGTTCATGACCATGTTCCCTAACATTCCAAAGTAAAATGTTAGTGTCTTAATACATTAAGTTGGAAGAATTTTTTTGTCCAGATTAAATAAAATATTAACATACATATATAATGTCCATATTAAGTGATAACCTATTAAGCTATTAAGCTATTTAAGGGCATTAAGAAACATCCCTCCGAAAGTTTAATTTACTTAAAATTAGGAGTGTAACCAGAGACGGTCGTGTAACCTTTCTTGACCGGCACCAAACATGGCGTCGACTCTTTCACCATCTCGATAGAAATGGAAAGTGGGTGTGTATCGAATATGTTGGGTTGTTTCTGGGCATTCATCGATATCTGCATACACAAATGAAAGTTTTGGGAACTTGTTGCTTAATTGGTTAAACGAAGGGAGGATCTCTGCACAAACACGACACCTGTAAAAGAAACAACAAAATATATTGGTCTATTTTTCATTTGAGCATTTCATCAAACACGTTGTCTTCAACTTTTGTTTCTATTTTTCATTCGAGCATTTCATCGAACACCTTGTCTTCATGTTTGGTTTCGTAATCCAAATACAAAAGTTCAAAAGTGTGATTGTAGCGATCTACTGTTGAATTTTACGAATATATCTAATAGATTGGATTTCAAAGAATTACCATGATGCACCGAAGTTGATCACCGCCTACGATAAAACAAATCAAGAAAGAGAAGCAGAAATTGTTTAACTAGTGAAGACGATGAATGGAATTTATCTTTGAAAGAAAATTAGGAGTGAAGATCCATACAGGGGATTTGGAAGTTCTGATTTGGTGAAAAATGTTTGTTAGATTCTCATCGTTGGATGCAGTGATGAGGTTGCCATGGAGATTGATTTGCTTTGCTGCTTCTGTATTGTCCATGTTCAATGTACTCTAATTTCTTTCTTGCCTTCTATGTGAGGCTATTTTAACCTTTGCCTAAATAATTAGAAGATCCCGATAAAAAGTCTAAGGTTAATACCTTAAAAACCATTATTTATACATCTTCGTTTTGATTTAACCCCAAATTTATTTTTTGTTCTTCATTTGCCATTATATTTTAGAAAACGTTTCATTTCGGACCCTTGACCGGTCATCAACAGGTAATGATGACGTGTCAGTTTTTGCATTTTTTTGTTTGCATTTGACCCCAACATTTCCGTATAAGTTTGCGTTTAACCCCAATATTTTTTGTTCCCCATTTGTCATTATTTTTTAGACAAAATTTCGTTTTAGCCATTGGTCAGTCACGAATAGATATTTTAAAACGTAAGAGTTGAAACTACGACTTCTCATTGAAGGTGAGGCGTGTTACCTAGTAAGCCAATAACTTTTTTTTTGTATTATCAGTGTTTGTTGTATTTAATCTACACATGTATTAAGGAAAAATATCTAGTGTAAGTCTTGAGTTTGTAACATCTAATAAACAATATGACATGCTAATCTTTAAGCTAATCAAAATTGTTAATTCATTCGTAATTCATCTAAAAATAATTGGTTATGTTTACCGACATATTTGTTAAGAAACCATATATTTCTAAAGAGTAAAAAATGTGTCTTCTCTTTAAGGGACGAGGCGTGTTAGATGGTAAGTTAATGGTTCTTTTTTTGTATTATCAATGTTTGTTGTATTGAATTTAATGTAAACATGTAACACGCCTCGTCCCTTAAAGAGAAGGCACATTTTTTACTCTTTAGAAATATATGGTTTCTTAACAAATATGTTGGTAAACATAACCAACAGTTTTTAGATGAATTACGAATGAATTAACAATTTTGATTAGCTTAAAGATTAGCATGTCATATTGTTTATTAGATGTTACAGACTCAAGACTTACACTAGATATTTTTCCTTCATTTTAAAATACATGTGTAGATTAAATACAACAAACACTGATAATACAAAAAAAAAGTTATTGGCTTACTAGGTAACACGCCTCACCCTCAATGAGAAGTCGTAGTTTCAACTCTTACGTTTTAAAATATCTATTCGTGACTGACCAATGGCTAAAACGAAATTTTGTCTAAAAAATAATGGCAAATGGGGAACAAAAAATATTGGGGTTAAACGCAAACTTATACGGGAATGTCGGGGCTAAATGCAAACAAAAAAATGCAAAAACTGACACGTCATCATTACCTGTTGATGGCCGGTCAAGGGTCCGAAAATGAAACGTTTTCTAAAATATAATGGCAAATGAAGAACAAAAAATAAATTTGGGGTTAAATCGAAACGAGGATGTATAAATAATGGTTTTTAAGGTATTAACCCAAAAGTTAAAAACCAAATATTTGTTGATGTTTTGACTTGTATTTTTCTGGTAATTTTTATTCAATTAATTTGGGATAACTTGTATTATTCAATACATGTTTTCTTAAAATTGAATTATATTATCTATTAAGAGAAAAAAATAATAATAAATAAATAAATAATAAATAAAAAATAGAAAATAGAAAATAGAAAACAACATTAATTGTTACCAAAAATAATCAAACTGGAACATATCATAAACTTAAAAGTACATAAGGTTGTTGTAGAGAGCACAAGGAGGGTGAGTTTGGCAGGAAGGACGTGGATGCTCAGATGTATTCGGCAAACACCGCCCCTCCACCTTGATATAAATAAAAAAAATAAAAAAAATAAAAAAGAAAATCTCACTCTCTCTGACACACACCATAGTAACTATGTTTTAGCCTTTAGATTCATCTAGAACTCTCTTTTGTATATCTTTTACAGATGTATCATCCTTATTTTATTTACTCCATGACCTTAACAAAAAAGAGTCATCAGTTTAGTTTCATTATGTTACCTCCTCGGTGCACTTCCTACCACTCTTTATTTTGGGCAAGCTCGCTAACACAATCTGGAGCAACAACCAAATACACTCTTAGATTTTAAGGCTAATTGTAATAAATGATAATGTAGTTTCTTAATAATTTTATTATAACATCATATCTTTCATTTCTTATATATGCATTATTATGCTTTCAATTATCTTCTCATTAACAACATATTTTTCAAAAATCTATCAAGTTATAGCAATAGGTAATTTGCTACTTTCTAAACAGGTTATCTTATTATAAATTTATAATGTTGCAATATCATGTAGGTTAAAAAAAAACTGATTTTTTTAACCATCTTCTTGTTTAAAAAGTAATAAATATAATGCAGTAATATTTATCAATATTTTGAAAAATACATTGTTATTTCTCAAATTAACCCCATTGTAGATTAGTTATACATGGATTAATCATTAACCAACAAAACAAAATACAAACCAAAAACAATAACAACATGAACAAGTAATTCAAATTTCCCAAAAAAAATGATGTATTTTTCATCCTAACATGTTTGCAAATTCTAATGAAGTATAATAGCTTTGTTAATTATCCATATACACTTGTTTTCTCTCTTTCACCCATATCACTTATTCTTTTTCCTTCAAACATTTTCTGATCAAAATTATTGTGATGATAATCTTGTTGAAACTGCTTCCATGGCTGCTTCTACCATCTTTTCATCCTATAAACAAAGTAAAATATGAAATAAATAACTTTTGTCATATTTCATTATTCAATCAAATTTATTAAAAAAAAAAAAAAAAAAAAAAAAAAAAAAAAAAAAGTTTGTTTAAACTCATTACCTTCCCTTCCAAAGTTATTGTGAGTGCCCCTGTTCTTGATTTGCGATAACATCCTTGATTTTTTTAAACAAACAATCAGAAAAAATAATAAAGAAACAAAGATAATGATGATTTTTGAAAGATAATTAAAAAAGATTCCTAAATCCTACCAATGTTGACATTTGGAAATTCAAAACAAAGCTTTGATAGAGACTGAGCAACTTCTATCTACAAAGTCAAACACAATTTGGAGTTATGAATATATGATTTTTTTAAAGTAAAAGCAAAAGCTTGACTTTTGTAAAGTTGACTAATGAAACACATTCATACATCTGAGAGGGAGGTTGTGAAATGTTTAGATACAAATGATCCCATTGTTGCTAACAATCTTGAATTGGTCAAAGCATCCCATTGTTGGTCAAACTCAGTCACATTTGTTGCAGAAAAAACAATTACATTCCCACACTTTATCTGTAAAACACACACACACACACACATTATAACTTTTTGAAGCATCAAATGTGAATTTTTATTAAAAATAAACTTAATTACCAATGGAACAGGAAGCTTTTCATGTAGCAACAATTCTGTTATACCTTCTGGCAACTTAGCCATCTGCAAAATATATAAAATCCAAAAACAAATTGTATTATTATGTTATTACTACATTTTTTTAAAAAAAAAAATTAAAATTCCAGTATTCCAGTTATTATACCTCATTAGAGTCTCCACTCCACTTTTCACCATATAAATTCCTAAGATGTTCTTCAAAGTCTTCATTGGGAGCCTGTATTATTATTATTATTATTATTATTATATTACATTTCAAAATTAAAATCCTAAATTACACATTTCATAAAATAAAAAGAAAATAAAATGTATATGACTCACCAAACAAACACTGAGAGCTTTGGCAACTCCTGCAATGGAAACATCTGAAGGTAATGGACCAACTCCTCCATATAAGAAAACCTGTATTATTATTATTATTTATTTATTAACATTTCATTTCACCAATTTCAGATTATAAAAAATAAAAATTTACACATTTACATGTAATAAATGTCATACCATGTCACTTGTAGACTTTTGGTTTTCAACTTCTTGAGCTACAGAATCTACCTATATAGAACAAATAAACTGTCTATTCAGGGGTAATTCAGTAATTCTTTACCTTATTATTTCAAGATTTCCATATGCAACTTACATCACTTGATACAACAGCAATATGGGAAACATTCCAACCAATAGAATGAATCTTCCTACACAACAAATGTCTTAATTCATCCTCCACCCTTCCAGACCTGAGCTATGTCAAATCATAAACATCAGTCAACAACACATAACAAATTATAAGAATAATAATAATCAAGAAACTTACAGAATTTCATCACCAACAGCTATGATTGAGGCTGAAGGGGTGTTTTCTTGATGTGATTCCACACCTTTGACTCCATCTTTGACTTTTTGAAGTAACTTTTTGGCTCTTCCAGCTCTTTCTAATCTTCCATCTGAAAGCATATATGCAGGCTTGAACTTTTCCTTACCAGAATCTTTAATGCATAACAATGCATTTGGAGTTGTGTCATTAACACTTCCTATTGATGTATATCTGTAAACATGTAAAAAAAAAGTTTTTTTTTAAGGAAAAAAAACAAACCCATAAATCAAATTCTTGAAAATATAAGATATGGTTTACCCTTGGTCGTATAGACTACAGTATGGAACCTTGCAAGTCAAAAGAAAAGCCCACACATCTCTGCCATAGAAAATCAAGGAAATTACGAAAATGACATTCTTCGTAATTTGGCATGTTTATGAATTATGATTGGAATACCTGTAAGACCAATCCAAGATTGGATTAACTCTCATGAAAGGTGGCCATCCAGGTGAGCTTGGAGAGAATTGTTCTTGACCCACCTTCAAAAAGTCAACAGTTTTTTTTTTCAATTTTTATGAACATATTTGACAAATATCAAGTTTTTATTATCTTTAAAAGAATAACATGACAAGAATTGTGGCTTACAGCAGTGGGATCGCCGATTCTAACACCAAGGAAAATGGCTTTTGTTGGTTTAGATTTTAGTAACGCCTCTAAACCTGACTTGAAATCTTGGCGTATGATATCTAATTGGACACCATAACTACATGAAAAGAATCAATTATATATATAATTGATTGATTACATAAGGATAATTTATTGATTAATTGATTATAGATAATGTCTTGCCTAGAAGCTGTTTCGTAAGTGAATGAATTGATTTCAGGGAAGGCAGAAGGGCTCTCGAAATAGATTGTTCTTATTGGAAATGCGGATGCGTGAGTAGATAGATCGCCATTTGAATGACCATTATCGACTTGATGTAAAAAAAATCCTGCCCTTAGAAGGTGTAGTAGAACCTAGGAGAAAAGATAATTGTTGGGAATTATTGAAGAAATGGGATTTTTAGATGATTATGATCGCGGATAATAACAAAAACTTACCGTTGAATCTTTTCCGCCATTGAAGCTAAATGCAACCTCTTCAATACTGATAAGTGAAACAATGTCAACGAGAATCAAATCTCTAGAAAACCCAAATCGTTTCACTAAAACGAAACCCTAAAACGTCAAAATATAATCTTAGTAATCGAACATGTAAAAGTGAAACTTACGGGTAAAGAGCAAGAGCTCTTTGAATAACATTGACGGCTTTATTATACTTGGTTTTCAGCTTTTGATCATTGCTCTCTCTGATTGCTTTATCGATCTCCATTTACGTGTCTGGCTATTCAAATCTTTCCTGTAAAAGGAATGAAAATTGGAGTTGAAAAAAACAAATCAAGAACGTGGGTTTTGATGGAACCTTGAAAGAAAGATTCAAACCGGTCAAAAAGGGTTTTCTTTCCAAATTCCGTGTTGATTTTTCTGATGAAATTGAAATCGGGACACGGAATTTGGAATTGGGGGAAAGAAATTTGGGATATTTCTGATGAAGGTTGAAGGGTTTTTATGGATGGATGTTGCTGATGATTTATCTAAATCTAAACGAAAACAGAATTTTGTTGTGGGTCGTTCGTTGGGCGTCATGTGTTTGTTTATATGTCTTTACTGCGAAATTGTTATTCAAGTTTTTGGTCGTAAATTTTATTTTATTTTTTTCATTTTGTTTTTTCGAGATACAACGACTTGGAATAAGTAAATTTAAGTTTTAAATATTATTTTTTCCTAAAATAGTATTTGATTTGTGGGATTTTATAAGATTTGGATAAAATTAGAATTTGATTCCGAACAATTATAAATACGATTGGTTGTAAAGAAATTAAATTCTCATAAAATTTCTGAAATAAGACACTCGAAGCCAACGAATCAACAATACTTCTTAAAACACATGAAATTCAATTTTAAATGGGTGTGTTCGGTAAAAATTACAGGTAGTGGGTAGTTTCTGGCTGGTAGTATTTTGTTAAATGCTATATGAAGTAGCATTTAGATTTAGAGTGTTTTGTTTAAATTAAACATTAGAAGTTTGTAGTGTCAAACAAGGTTTTCTGTTTAAAATAGAACGTTTTGTCAAATGTTAGAAGCTATAAGCTCGCAAACGCTCCATTCTGAACACGCCCAATATTTATTCAGGTTTCCCACCTTATTCCATAAAGATATAACACAATAAATATATAACTAAAAGAATATGAAATTACAATCTAAAATCTAAAATTAGGCACAAATACCAAATTATATGTTGGAAAATATATCATTTAAATTAACTTAAAATAAATGAGTTATGATGTATTTATAAAATTTCACATGTTACACGATAGAAGAACCGTAAAAGATTAGGCCTTTTAAACTTTTGGTCAGAACCATTAAACAAAAGTGGTAAAAACTATGGAATATGACTTATCAAGGTAATTAACTTTTCGGTATGTTTACATTTGGGTAACTATTTTTTTTTACATATCTAGGTAACAAACTTTTTGGAAGTGTTCACATATGACTATTATGACCTGCTATAGCAGCTTAAATCCTAGATGTGAACGCTTTCAACAAGTTTGTTACCTAGATGTATACAAAAAAAATAGTTACCCAAATATGAACAAAACGAAAATTAAAAATTAAATTACATGAATGGTCCCTGTGGTTTGGGGGAATTTGTGGTTTTGGTCGCTAACTTATTTTTTTAACTTAAATGGTCCATACTGTTTATTTTTGTTGCGCGTTTGGTCCTCGTCTTACCTAAAAATACTATTGTGCCCTTATTAACTAAGAGATTTTTTTTAGTTATATAAAATTATAATCTTTAATTTAAATAAATACGTGACCTTATAATATGTATTAATTTTATTTTATTTTTTATTCTAATGTTAATGTAGTTAGAGTGAAAATTTTAAAATTTGAATTTTGAAACGGATAATCAATAGGTTGACAAGTGACATACATTAATAAGAAAACCTAATAGGGTGACACATGACAAATGAAAAATAAAAATATTCTTTTATTAGAATAGAAAGATATATAGCAGTTGTGGTTGAGTCACTTGGTGATTACATAGACAGCATAAATTATTCTAAGGGTCCACCCAAAAAAAAGTTAGAAGAAAACATATCTCGAATTTTGTTGAATTATGTTGTGACAACCGGCAAGCTTTGGGTCAAGTCAAGGTTAACAAGTCAATATGGTCAACTCAACTAGTGTTATATTTTAGGGATTTCTTTATGTTTACAAGTATACAACTATAAATCCTAATGCAAAGTAACACTTGAAAGTCCCAAATGTTCAAAATTTAAAACCCTAATCTGATTTAGGGAAGTATCAACTCTATAAAGTACTAATAAGTAAACCTACGGGGGGTGTATGGCACTCAAAATGGGATGTAACTAAGTCTAAAGTCCTTGCTCTACGAAGAAAAACATTAATAAGGACTCCCGACAAAGTCTCTCTCAATCTCTCCCACGATATCTCACTCTCTCCCAAATCTCTCCAAGAATATGAAATATCTCCCAAGTATGTGAAATCTCTCCCAAATCTCTCCAAAAATATGAAATCTCTCCCAAATCTCTCCAAGAATATGAAATTTCTCTAAGTAATTGAAATCTCTCCCAAATCTCTCCAAGAATATGAAATCTCTCCCAAATCTCTCCAAGTATGAGGAATCTCTCCCAAATATCTCTACGTACCTTCCTCAGTCGAAAACAGTCCAAAACCGGAGGAGAAAACCCAAAAGGACCCTTTTGGTCCGGAACCCTCTTGGTTCTGAACCTCTTGGCCAGAACTCTCTTAGTCCGAAATGTTTTCTAAGAACCCAAGAGGAGTCACTCCTTCGGAACCCCCCCCCCCCCCTTCTTGCTTCGGATCGGAACCTCGCACCGGAAGATCTAGCCCCGCTTCGGAATTTTGAGTCGCTTCACAACTCGGTCCGGACTGGTGACCTCGCACGTGCTTCAGATCCGAGAATATGCTCCAGAACTAATCTTGTGACTCCGGAAATTGCTTAACGACTCCGGAATTTAGAAAGTGACTTCGGACCCTCGCAGGCTCCGGACTACACTCCGGATTTTCATCATTTTCGGACCTTTTTCTCTTTTTAAGACATTTTGACGCCAGAAATCACACCAAACTCGTATTTTTCATATCCTAAACCCCTTAAACACCCGTTTTATGCCAAAATTAATTATTTTAATACATATTCATATAAAATAATACCCAAGATTTTAAAGAGGTTTTTAGAGGATAAAGGGGTTTGACTTTATGATGTGATGTTAATTCCTTATTTCTCATGCAAATCCCAAATAAACACACATTATCCATAAGAAAATAAGCTTTACCCACCAGCTTTCCATGCAAATGTCAAGTCACCCTTATCCTTCCCTTTAGATTCTTTCCTCTCCAAGTCCCATTTCTCTCATTCCGCTTCAGTAAACTCCCAAGAACACTCTCAACACCTTCAAACTTCAAGTTCATCCATTCAAGGGAAATTCCCAGATTTTTTTTTGTGAGTATTTTATCCTCTTTAAACAATTACTTTTTCCATTATTCTAAGATTTCATTATATTTACACACAAAAATTATTCTTAGAATCCTCTAAAGATTTAAGAATCTTCCAAGTTTTTGAGCTTGGAAACTTCCTCATCACTCATCAAAATCACCCAACAAAGATAACCAAGGTGAGCTTCATACCCCACCTTTTTCTAAGTTTTTATTGTTTTTAGGGGAGAATACAAGTAAAATCTTTTCTAAATCCTTTGATAATTACATGTATTTGTATGTTTAGTATGTATGTTGAGATGTTATTATATTATAACAAATTTTTTATGAACGTGAGTTCACAGATTATATGAAAATCTTAGAAATATTTACAAAACCACCATATAGAGAATACTTTATGTACAAGAAGAGCCTCCTAAGGTTTTGAATGTGTACATTCATACCCCCTTACTTCATATCTCTATATCTAAAGATAAAAAGTTGTTGAATTACACTTGTAAGATGACACAGTTGCTAGGATCTTCAAAGTTTGGGACTTTATGCCCATCAATGATTATTTTTGCAAACTATTAGAGGGTATTTCATAAATAGTTGACATTAGTATTTGCGGCAAGAAAATATACAAATAGAGTGGTTATGACAGAAGAATTTGTATGTCATAAAGTTGTTGTCATAAACTCACACAAGTCAAAGTTATATATATATATATATATATATATATATATATATATATATATATATATATATATATATATCACAACTTGGTATTTTCCGATAATTTGAGTCGCACAGTCTTTTATAAAGAAAAGGGGGCTGTTTGCCGGTTTTGATAATATTTGGGTCATTTTGATAAATATTTTAAAGCAGATTAGTTCCAATAAACGAAACCAACGAAACGAAATATCTAGTTACAACTACAACTATTATTATTATTATTATTTATTTAGTAAATAATAATTTTCACAATTTGCTCAAAGATCAATTAGTATTCTAGTCAGACAAAATCTTCACAGTACATATATTAATACAATCTTGTACACTTTAAGTCATGTACGAGTTATAACTAGGGGTGAGCAAAAACCGAACCGCAAACCAAAAAAACCGAAAAAACCGTATAAACCGAAACCGAAATGAAAACCGATGGTGCGGTTTTTAGTTTTGCAAAAACCGAACCGCACCGCATATATATATATATATATATATATATATATATATATATATATATATATATATATATATATTAAATGTTGATATTCGTAAGAACCAATAACTTATGACAATTAAAATATCTATAAATATAAATATCTATCTTATCTATCAGATGATGATTGTATAATTTTAAGCATACATTTAGTGGTATTTACAATAACAAATAATGTGTATGATATTTTTTAACATTTAAATATGAAGAATACTAGTGATATAGTATCATTTTTATGATTACATTAATTGATATTATTGTATGTACTTGTGAAACAAATAATATATTAAATTCGTATTATATTCAAGCATTAGAAACATGTTGGATGAGTGGTTATGTAATTTGTTATCAAACCAAGAGATGGTGTTTCGGTTTATCTCCAATAAATGATTCACTCCTCATCTGAGTCAAAGTAACTTGCTTAGTTACTTGAGTTTTAGTAAAAAAGCAAAACAAAATAAAAAAAAACTAACAAAAAACCGCAATAAAAAACCACAAAAACCGAACCACATAAAACCGAACGGTTCGGTTTCTAAATTTCAAAAAACCGAAGTTGCGGTTTTCGGTTCGGTTTTAGTCAAAAACCGCACCAAACCGCACCATGCTCACCCCTAGTTATAACTAGAGTCTCCACAAGGGAGAGCAGGAAATTGTGTATAGATCTATACGGGGTTGACACCCCGCACCTTCGATGTTCACTACAGCTAGACCGACCAGTCTAGGGTGACAAATGTCATGAACAAAACCGACGCCTGAAGAACATCATAACAGGCGCTCCGTCATATTAGTATGGTTATAACGACTCACTAGAATATACTAGAAATGTATTTATACGGATTTCACCTTTGGTTTACAATCAACTCTGTTTTGAATTTCTCAGATGAGACCTTTTTCACACAAGTGTTATTGTTTTGTTAAAGCTACTATTTTATACATCAGAAAATATAGGATTTTCTAGAGGAAACGATTTTATATGAATTCGAAAATGACTAACTAAGACATACATGCAACTATACTCGTTTTGAAACAAGACTTACAACTATTTTGATAAGAAAATATTGGATTTTCTGGATTTCTAAACTACCATCGAAGTTTTACACGAAAGTGTTTATGAACTCACCAACATATTTTATGTTGACGTTTTTCAAACGACTTGTATTCTCAGGAAACCAATAAGCAGGTTATGGAATCGCAGACTCAAGATTATTTTGCTGTATTTTGGGAATTGCTTACCGGTGTCTCTTTTGTGTAAAATTTGAGAACATAAACATGATGTAAAAAAATGTAAGCGTGTTATATTTATGGATGTTGTTTGGATTTGTTATGTTTCATTTATATGCAATTGTTATGATACTACACAATGAAGTCACCTGCCTCCGGACGCTTCCGCCGCTCTGGTCTGGGGGTGTGACATATGTATCTAAGTCAATAACTAAATTAGTAGTAATCTTTAATTATAAGCAAAGTCCTTTTGGGTTGTTCTCAAACCAAGTAATTGACTTGAATGTTTATTGAAGAAAGATATTAGTTTATTAATTTATTATATAGTTAATAAATCAAAATAAATGATTTATTAAGATATTATGAGAATGATATATTAATTAGAAATATTATTATCTAATTAAGAATTAATCAGAAATTAATTTGAATTAATTTTGGGATTAATTAGATTAATTAAAAGTGGAAGTACTAAAGGTGACAATGTTCAAAAGTTGAACATTGGCCAATTCTAGAACCTCTCTTGGAAGGGGGACGAAATATAGATGGTCTTTAGGGATTTTCTTGGGCAATAAGGAAGCCTAAGAGTCCTTAGGGAGCAAAGAAATGAGATAAGGATTATCTAAAAAATATGTCTTCTCCTAGTTTCCTTAGTCACCTATATAAACCCTCCCAAGGGCTCATAATTTTGTCTAACCTTTCTACAAGAGTGAGAATCGAAAATTCTCATTCCCTCTCCTTTCTCCTCTTTAGCCTCCAACTTGCTAGGGTTTAGGTGTGAGCCATTAGAGTCACGAGACTTTTGGTGCTTGCTTTCTAAAGACCAACAAGGAAGGATTACTAGTTTATTTGCAATAATAAACTAAGGTATGTAATTTCTAATAACCCTTTAGTGATTTTCGAAAATAGCAATGTAGTTATAGGGTTCTTGATATTCAATAGTTGTTTGCAAATCATAGTGAGAACTTAGATCCTTTAGGGTGCGTGTGAACTTAGGGTTTATGTTTTTTCTCCAAAAATATATTTTTTGTAACATATAAAACCAATCAACTTCCACCTACACTTTGTTTATAAATAAAAGAAACAATTAATCCCTATCATATATGTCAAAGAACAATTGATCCCTATCATATATGTCATTGATGAATGTATGATGTTTGCACGGGAAACAAATAGCTAAAATAATTGGATGTGTAATCTTCAAACAATCATATATTTTATCTTAAGTGAAGTTATGGAAGTTAAGGAATGAATGTGTGCCTATGTCATGTGATTTTATGTATATCGTTGATCACAAGTTTAAGATACTCATAAATTCACAATCATATCATGTATTGTTCTAATTGATGTCGAGCTCGGAATTCATTGATTAGACAATTTATAGGCATTAAAAACATAATGATGATTGATTACCTAATAAAATTATAAACTAATAATGATTCTTGATTGAGTAATCAACCCTAGCCTAAAACCTCCACCCTCGTTCCCCCGTTCACGTAGGTCACTTTGATCGAAGCACATTAAATATTATCGTCAATTTTTGTTTTAAAAATTTTCAATTTTATTTCCGCATGTTTTCCTTAAATTGTTTATCGTTTGTCTGAACTTGTTTTAATTGTTTTGTTGAATTCCCAACAAAACATGTATAGTGTAAACCCAAGAACGGATAACCAATCCGACTATATAAAATTGGTAATGGTCTGGTGTCGATCCAACCCTGGTTTGTTTCATCCATCGGTCTAGATGCACACCCCTAAATAGGAATGGAACACAGGTCAAAAGTGGGGAAAAAATCACATTGTCCCAACCGGATATTCTGTTACAATCTTAATAATTTAAAATAGAATCATATATAATCAGATTAGTGTCAAACTGTTTTTTTCTAAGATCCCATATGATTGCACATCATAAACGAGTTTTTATCCTGAATAGGGTTATAAACAAAACTATTCCCCATTCTAGTATACATTCAAAAATATTTACCTTATTAGTATTATTCTAAATTTAAAACTAATATTATTGTTTATAAAAACAAAACTAGGGCTACAATCGTCGTTCTTCAGCCAACGGCTTCCTCCGCCCATCGTCGGCCAGCTGCGGCCTCCTCCACCTATCTTCGGTCACCTGCAGCCTCCTTTACCCGTCGCCGACCTCCTACCGCCTCCATAACCTGTCGGCGGTTTCAAGGTATGCAACCTCTTTTCCTGCTCGTTTATTTTTTTTTAGTTTTTTCTATTTAATTCATTCCATTCCAATTCTTTCTTGATTTTGATCCCTCTCCACCAAATTGATGATTAAATTTTGCTTCTGTTTGATTTTTTTTGTAGATGGATTTGTTCACTGCTTGTTTTTTTAAGTTTTTTTAGATGGAATTGGTTGCAATTTTTGCTTCTTTCTTGATTCTGATTCTTTCATTATGTTTCTTTTTCCTTGTTGTCATAGATGATATGATCAGTTTTTTATTAGTTTTTTTTCTTTTTCTTGTTGTCATAGATGATATTATCAGTTTTTGATTAGTTTTTGTTTGTTTTTATTTGTTTTGTAGATGAATTCTATTATAGATATGATTGACAATGATGATTTTTCTATAATCTCCCACGTTGTTGTTGTAACTAATATGATGAATATATGACAATGAACTTGATTTAAATGAAAATTTGGAAGATGGAATTGAAGATGAAAATGATGAAGAAGCACCTTTTGATAACAATGCTCAAGTACCTTCAACTTTTACTAATATGGAAGGAACAAATTTGAATATTGATGACAATTGGATTGTGTTGCAATCAACGAGTAAGAATGATTTTACGCGAGAGTTGGGAAAATATTCTTTCAAGGATAAAGAGGAACTTGTTAGAGCAATCAAGATCCATTGCATTAAAACACATAGACAATTTGAGGTCATTGAATCACGCCCAACTATTTGGACTCTAAGATGCAAGTTGTACTTACAATCTGGTTGCAAATGGAAACTTCATGCAAGTAAACGTAAACGCAGTGGATATTTTGAAATCATAACTTATACCGGTCCGCATACTTGTTTGCACTATAAGCTTTCTCAAGATCGTTTGAACCTAGATGCAAGCTTGATTGCTATGGAAACTAGGTATCTTATAAAAGCACAACCTTCTATCAGTATTCCTGCTTTGAGAGTTGAAATAGTTGAAACGCTAGAAATTGTTGAAACGCTAGGTTATACTCCTTCATATAAGAAGGTTTGGGTTGGAAAGCAAAAAGAAATTGAACATGTGTTTGGAAACTGGGAAGAGTCTTATGTCACTTTACCAAAATATCTTGGCGCACTTCAAAAGTTCAATCCAGGAAATATAGTTGAATGGTGTGTTTCAAGATCAACTGATGTGGATGAAGTTGAATTTAGCCGTGCTATTTGGGCTTTTTCTCCCTCTATCGAAGGGTTTCACTATTTTCGACTGGTGATTAGCATTGATGTCACACACTTGTATGGTAAGTACATGGGTAAGATGTTGATTGCAATGGGAGTTGAAGGTAATAATCAGATTTTTCCAGTTGTATTTGCTATTATAGAAAATAAATCTTATGATACTTGGAATTGGTTTGTTTCTCATGTCAAGAATCATGTGGTGAAATACCATGAAGTCATATGTTTAATATCTGGTCATCCTGGTGGAATCCTTAAGGCTATCAATGAGCATGGATCTCCATGGTTAGAGTCATGTGGTTTTCATAGGTATTGTTATATTTCTTAAGTATTCTTTATGACATTTCAATAACTTGCTTCATTAACTTTCATTTTTGTTAAATGTATTGTTTACGACATTTCATCAACAACTTTTATGACAAGTTTCGTATTTCAGAATTGAAAGCTTTAGCTTATCATTCCAGGAGTCAAAATCAAATTCGAAAGTTCAACTCCATCATGGAAGAAATTGGAAAGGCAAATCTACATGCTCGAAATTGGTTGGAGTGTCATCCACTTAATAGATGGACACTTGCACATGATAGTGGATGGAGATTGTAACATCTCGATGGAAAGGTACTTCTAATATTAACCCTATGATTTATTTATGTTGCATTTTGGTCCCTAAGTTCAAGATTGTATGCAAAAGGGGCCCTAGTGGCAATTTCATAAATTTGGCTTTGGGGAGTACGTGTGTACATAGAGCGTACTAAGGCGAGTCGTAGTACGCAGGGCGTACTTTCCAGTTATGGAAACACTAATTTCTAGGGTTTGGCTCAGATTTAAACACTCTTATGGCCTCATTTCTTTCACCTCATATGCCTCCACCGCTCTTATACATTTTTTTCAACCCTAGTTTCAACTCGAGAAGTCATTTCTAAGCTTAAAGTGTGTATTTTGGTGCCTTAGAAGAAAAAGGAAGGAAGCAAGCTCATCTACCCCGATGGTACTAGGTCTGGGGGTTGGAAGGGCTGTATGTTGGGTTTTGAGCATTCTAACACTCCTAAGTGTACATGCAACCCTAAATACCTTGGATCTATGTTTTCTCTATTATACATGCAAATATGAACTTTCCAAGGTATTCATCCTAACTAGTATAATAACATTGATTCATATGAATATATCAAGTTAGAATTACATACCTCTTTGATGTAGATTATTTTCATGAAGCTTGAGTGCCTAGTGCCCCAAGTGTGACACCTCAAATGGTTCACACAACACCAAATACACTTGGAATAGATTGAGAGAACATACACACTTCATGAAATTGGCTAGCCCTTCATTCTTACACATAGTAGCCGATTTCTTGAGCCATGAGATTCTTTTATATGGTGGCTATTAGGGTTACACCATGTAACTCATAACTTTACCCATTCCTTATGCTCCATGGATTTTAACCTCCATGGAGTATCCATGGGTCACCCCATGGACTTAGTCCAACATAAGGAATCTTGGATCACAAGCCCACATATATAAGAATGGATGATTTACACAATCAACCCATATATTTAATTAGTCTTCTTTTGATCACTTAATTAATCCTAGATTAATTCTTGATCAATACTAATTAAATAATCTTATTAATATATTAGAACTTATAATATATTAATCAGCCTTAAGTGTTATTTCTCTCATTATAGTCTATCCAAATGCATGATGCCATGCAACCCAAATGGACCATGTCGGGTTGGGTCAAGTTTCACCAATTATAGTTATAGACTTAGACATTAATCCAACAGTCTCCCACTTGGATAAGTCTAAAACTATTATTGTGTATGACTTCAAGAACTGACTGGCAATCGTAGCTCTCAAAAGCTTCTGTCGAACTCTGACCTTGTCGATGAACTCTGACCTTTGTCAATGACTTGTCCATTAGATAAGGGATCATATATTCCTCTATTCTAGATATCATATGGACTGAGACATGGATTATAATCATTCTCTCTGTCCATTTGTTGTTTCCCGATTTCCGATTTATGACGACTAACTAATTGAACAAATCAAATCAGTCCAGGCCCAGCCGAGCACTTACATTTGTCATCACCAAATCATCAAGGGGCCCACAGATATCGCTTTTATACCGAAGGTAAAAGGAATGGATAAATTTCGACTCATATGGCTTGTTCTACTACTTGTTGAATCATACACAAAGGCACGTTTTATAACATCGAGTTACCGAATGCATTTCCGTGCTATCAATGTACAACCAACTTATAGTAACAACTCATATCTCTAGTTTTGAAGAATATAAGATATTATCGTCTCATGATCACTCGTGATAAAATCCATGAAGTGATTCCAATGAGCACGGGTTGAATCCAATACTCAGAACTTATGAGCACTCATGAGTGTTGTAGCCCATTGTCCAACATCTTAGACCTCTACAATCCAACCCATGATAGTCTTGATTCATATTTACTTCCAACATATGACCGACTGTGGATGGTTTGAATAACTTAGTTAATTAAGAAGAACGACCTAGTTATTCTGGAAGTCAAAACATGCAAAATGAAACACAATAATAATAGAATCGAATATGGTATCAAAACCTATGAATATAAATAAAACACCTTTTATTTATCACCATATGATTACACATTATTCATTATATACTGTTTTAGCTATCAACTTTATTCTTGAATTTAAAACAATAGTAGTCCCATGCTCCAAACATGTACACTATGTTTTCTAAACACTAGTCATGCCACACACCAAGTATGCATACTATGTTTGTCTATGATCTTTACTTTGTGAAATAGATCAATTGAACATAACTCCAATGATCCTCTTTTCACAGTCCAAAATCCTTACTGCAAATGCAAGAATTCCAAATCCATGCCATTTACTGAAATCTGTTAGATTCTAAACTTATAAACATTGATCCTCTTGTAATGATTATGCACAAAGTCAGAAAGACATGACAGCAAACATTACAGAGCATTCCAAATGAGATCAAATCCTTGGAAACATCCTTCTTGCATTAAGTTTCCTAATCTTACACAGATTGAATAATTTCTAACTTTGAAACATTTCCATATTCCATTTTGACTATCACTTCTGAACAAGAGTTGCCTCCTTACAGATTATGTCAAGATGGTCCTTCCAGAATTAACACTATACTTCCAACTGTCCTTGAGCAACCAATCTTTGGTAAACCTTAGATTGTCCTCGACAATTGCTTAATCACTTTAGTCATATCCAATTCTAGACCTTTTCCCTTCTTAATGCCCGAGGCATTTGGAAAATTTTAGAAAGGATGAATATAGCACATGTAATCGATCCTATATTCGAAGCATATGGGACACGATTCATATGTCTTACATAAAGACTAAACCAGTCTTTTGCTATAACATTTCCATTTCTATTTGCCAAGTTCTCATAATTCATATTATGAAAAGGGATGTCGTAATCATAATCGAATTTTAGAACGTAAATAATGGACCCATATATAGAATTTCCTTATGTTGAGCTATGCCAACATGAAATTCATATATATATCCTTGACTAAATACAATTAAAACCTCAATCTAAGCTTTTAGATTTGAGATGAAGTATAATTTCCTCTCCCTTAATTATAGCAAAACAACTTTTTCAACCCTTGCAACTTCACGAATTGAAACTTTTGTTTTCTATAATTATCATTGCTAATTTGCAACATTTATCATAATTATCATGCTCCCACTAACATGATGATTATTAGCATAACACTTATGCTCCCACTAGCTTTGACATGTACTCAGAAATCAGCTGGACTTCTAGAAATCAATACTTTATTAACTTTCTTACCAAAGTTCAGATTTCTGATACTAGATTGCTTTGATAAAACTTTATCATAATCATACACCTTATCTTAGATAGCTCACAGGTGTGTCTAAACAATATTAAGAACTATGAAAAGGGATATCGTAATCATAGTCTTGATTGTTTAGACCTTTGCCACTTCTCACAAGTCCATGTTAGTGTGCTAGTAAACGACACACGCTCCACTAACGACTTTGAGAATGCAAATATCACAATTACTATCTAGCTAAAATCTACTTACTGAAAGTGTTTCCTTACCATCATTTTCATGAATCGGAGAGAAACCTTATGAAACTTAGATTTAATAGTGTATGTGTTCTTCTCCATGTGAATTTGTCAAACCATAATCACAAGACTAGGTTAGTGACAAATCCTAACTCATATGGATTGAACTTGTGCAATCTTAAATTCTTGCCACCTGGCAGCTCAAGGGCCTGCCATTGCTTCCAAGTTGTTGTGCAACCAATTGAGAACTCTAAGAACTCATATGCAAAGCCAACTTTAATTGGAACGGTCACAGAATATGTCAACACGATAGGTTATAAACCTCAAATCGTGTGCTAGTGAAGAACTACATGTTTCATTCTTGATTACTTCTTGAGACTTTCAAGACATTTAAGACTCCCACTGTCCTCTTGAAATATAAGACTTTCTTTTCAGATATTCAAGAGATAGTGTGGATCCTAATCAAGACAAACACTTCACACAATTGGCCTTAGTTGGTTTTTGTTTTATCCAAAACATCACAACTTACCAATTTCAAATGTACAAGAGTAGAAAACTTTTACTCTTACATTTGACATGTGTTTTAAACCTTCTCTAAGACATGTCACTCAAGTTACAATCTTGGAGTATGACTCTATGACTTGTATTGGAATGAAGTATGACTCATCTTCTTGATTTAACCATTTCAACAATTCAAGATTCCTCTTCTTAGTCATAAGAATGCACTAAGATTTCCTTAGAGAACTAATTGTGCTATGGTTTCTTCATCATTAAGATGATCACAAAAACTGATACTAAAGTACTCTCCCATCTTTTCAGATTTGAGAAACTTTTATCTTTCTGCCTAAGTTGATTCTTCTTATTCGCTCTGTCTTACATTGAAACTTTTCCAATGTTTCAGAATTATAGTTAAACTTGTAAGTATAACCATATTTTCTGAACTTAAGTAAATCATGATGAATAGTCTTATCGATCTTTTGTGGTGGACTTAATCAGTGCACAAGAATGTGTACTCGATCCCTTAGTCCGTTACTTGACTCACACATCATGTGAACAAGTAGTTAGTCTTAATTTTTCCAATGCCTGAAAGTTCTCATTCATCATGCTATACAACTTGCATGATTCCTAGTTCCGGTCCAATTGAAACTTGGGTGATGAGGATCTTTCCTTATTTGGTAAATTTAGACATTACCACAAATGAAAAAATCAATTTCATATTTCCACTCTTGCTATTAATGGAATCATATAAGCAACAATTTTTTTTTGGAACAAACGCCATTGTAAGGATACATAAAATAAATAACATCAAAAATTTCCTTTTTTTTAAAAACTTTGCGGAAAAACTTATCCTTACAATCCATATGAAAACTTGTTATCTATTCCTAAGCAAAATACCATAACTCCTAAGAAGTAGCTCAAGAATCCGATCTTCAAACTATGCGATAGAAATCCATCTATGCGATCAGATTCAACATATTCTTTCTTTAAGTTTCTTCACTTTTCTTTGATTCTTAAAACATCAACATGTGACCCAGTCACATCATGTATCAAGAATCTCAGAATAGAAACTTAGCAGAGTTAGATAATGGACTTTACCTGAAGTAGAGTCAACCTTATTGACTTTAACATCCTTAGGTAAATTTGGCAGCTTTGCAACCAATGCCCCTTTCTATGGCAATATAAACATATGGAACCTTTGGTAATGGAATGCAGGACTATCACAGACTTAGCTTTTCTCTTTACCATTTGGTCAACCAAGTTGACTATGGCCGATCCCTTTCTATTGGGAAGAGAATGCTTTTTCTGGATTTCCAGTGTCTTCATTGTCAATATCCATAAAGTTTTAGAAAGTTGATCTTAGCAATTAGATAAGATCATTAAGGGTCTTGTCATAGTCTATTTCATAGGTGTCCCAAAGGAACTCACTATGTGACTTAGAAAGTGATTGATCATCAACTTCCTCTAGACTTTGACACCCAATTCTCCCTGCTTTTCAATATGTGACTACATCTCCAAGATGTGATCACACATAGACCTTTGCTTGCCAATAGGACTTGAGTGACCTTAAACTTTTCAAGAACTTGTGGGTTAGGGAGAATAATTGGAGGTGAAAGAAGTATGATTTCCATGGGATATCATCTTCATTTAGGAAAGCTTATTTCCAGAGATTTGGGAAGATCATAAATGTCTAAACCAGACATCTTTTTGGGAGATATTCAAGATAGTTGATTTAAAGTCCTTAATATAACACCCAATATGAAATATTAAGGCTAGGACCCAACACAATACTTTTATAACTTGGAAGAGGGATGCTGTAATCCAAGCTATAAAGTATTTGAAGGTAGGTGAATGACGATTCACCAATTTTCACCAAGATAAACGAAATGTATTATTAGATGTTAATTGGTTTTGAAACTCCTAAATCTTTGAGATTCATTTAACTTTTCAATGGCGTGTTTCAATCTCGAGTGTTCCTTTCAGATTTTGTGACTGGGATGCCGAGGATCACAAAACAAGGTGTGAAGTAACCATGCAAATATACTTGGTACCCTTAATATTTACCCCTTAATCGATGTGTCGGTTGACCACACACGCTCCACCGATACTATGATAAATATTAAATTACCCTTTGCCTACCTTGTTAAGTCCAAGTTAGTGTGTCAGTTAACCACACACGCTCCACTAACAACTTAAGCAAAGTGCAAAGTGTAATTTCATGGATTGGCACCTTATTCACATTTTCCTAAGTAACTAAGATTGGGTATTTATAAAAGGTTTAGTTACTTAGTATTTATCATTAATACTTTTAATGAAGGGAGAATTATAGTCTTTGTCCTACCCGTTCGGCTAACGACCCTCCACCGGTCAAGGAAGCGGTGGGTGAGAGTGGACACCTATTAAACTGTCATTTTATAGGCAGTAACCTTATACCCCCTTATAGACCGGCTTCGTGAATGAGCCCTACTAACGGTAAGAATGACTTTCTCTTATACATATATATATATATATATATATATATATATATATATATATTATTAACTTATAATATTATAAAGTATAAGGGTTGAATTTTAACTTTTAAAATTCTAAGGGCTATCTTGGAATTAAAGTATTCATAAATGAAAACTTTTCAATTTCCAAAACTTGATGCAAGTTTTGAAACTATTCAAAACTAATTAATTCCATAACTTATGAGTTTAAAGTAGTTTTAATTAAAAACTCTTCACGTTCCATAACTTGTGGAGAAGTTATGGAAGACTTTAAACCATTAAAGAATGTGACTCTTCCTTATTCATAACCTATTGATTTAATTAAGGCTACACATTTTTTTTATTTAATGAAGTGACTCTTGAACCTCCATAACTTGAGGACAAGACTCTTCATTTTTGTAACCATTGCCAACTTTTATGGGTTTTATGAAACTTAAATGTGACCTTTCATGTAACTTGAGGAAAAGTTACACAAACACTTTTTAGAATCATCTCTTAGATTAAAATGGATTGAAAACACATAATCAATTAACTTTTCTATTAATCTAAGCAACTCATAAGAACAAGATAATTCAAATCAAACTTTTCCATGTAATTAGCCTAATCACTAAACTAATACAAAACATGAATCTATTGACAATTATCTTTGAAATTGGATTAGCATGAACATTACCACATCAAAAACAAGTTTATAAGTCCAAAAACAACTTAGGGTAATGTTCCTAGTCTATTTCTAGCCAAAAAAACTCGAAAATATGATGTCTAGGGCTCCTACTCGTCGAGTGTGTCAACCTACTCGACGAGTAGGATGATTTTTGCCTTGGACTCGGTGAGTTCATCAGTGGACTCGACGAGTCCAGTGCCCAGAAAGCCAGAAAATCGTTTTTTCAGCATTTTTCAGCAATTTGCATCAAGTATAATTGAAAACAAGCCTAGGCTCTGATACCACTGTTGGGTTTTGAGCATTCTAACACTCCTAAGTGTACATGCAACCCTAAATACCTTGGATTTATGTTTTCTCTATTATACACGTAAATATGAAATTTCCAAGGTATTCATCCTAACTAGTATAATAACATTGATTCATATGAATATATCAAGTTAGAATTACATACCTCTTTGATGTAGATTATCTTCATGAAGCTTGAGTGCCTAGTACACCAAGTGTGACACCTCAAATGGTTCACACAACACCAAATACACTTGGAATAGATTGAGAGAACATACACACTTCATGAAATCGGCTAGCCCTTCATTCTCACACATAGTAGCCGATTTCTTGAGCCATGGGATTCTTTTATATGGTGGCTATTTGGGTTACACCATGTAACTCATAACTTTACCCATTCCTTATGCTCCATGGATTTTAACCTCCATGGAGTATCCATGGGTCACCCCATGGACTTAGTCCAACATAAGGAATCTTGGATCACAAGCCCACATATATAAGAATGGATGATTTACACAATCAACCCATATATTTAATTAGTCTTCTTTTGATCACTTAATTAATCCTAGATTAATTCTTGATCAATACTGATTGAATAATCTTATTAATATATTAGAATTTATAATATATTAATCAACCTTAAGTGTTATTTCTCTCATTATAGTCTATCCAAATGCATGATGCCATGCAACCCAAATGGACCATGTCGGGTCAGGTCAAGTCTCACCAATTATAGTTATGGACTTAGACATTAATCCAACAATGTACTTATGGGAAGTTCGGCAAGGTTCATGAGGGTTCTTACCGATCATCTTCTGGGTGCCACAATTGTGGCTGGTAGGTCCGTATGGCCAGGGATTGCCGCCAGCAGACCCCAACACTCAGCTCCAGGATTTGTTACCAATGCAACTAAGTTAACCATTTGAAGGCCAACTATCCCTCGCTTGCTGCTAGGCCGGCGCAGGCTCCAAGTCTGGCTACTCTGATGATCACGGATGGGAGTCAGGGAAGAGTAGAGCCCCCGAGGGATTGAGGTCACACTTTCCAGCTCACAGAAGAGGAGGCCAAGTCACCACCAGACGTCGTGACCGGTATGTTTCTATTAATTATTTTGTTGTTTGTGTTTTATGTTATGCTCATGTATATGCTCCTAATAGGTACGTTCTTAGTGAAATCTATACGTGCTCTTGTGTTATTTGACTCAGGCGTGAGCCGATGCTTTGTATGTCGATCATTCAGTATGGAGTTTGATATGCCTATTGGGGAGTTATAGTGTCCGTTGCAAGTTTCCATCTCCAACGAACACGAGGTTTCTGCATCTGCAGTGTATCAAGATTGTGTATTAGAGATCTTCAGGGTGCCTTATCTGATTGATTTGATCCTTATCCCCATGGAGGATGTATGTGTGGTAATGGGTATGGACTGGCTGAGCAGGTTTGGTGCCATGATTGATTGTGAGGGCCAGCGAGTTGTAGTTCGAACCCCAAGTGGGAGAGAACTGGTTATCTATGGAGACGGCACCAAGGTTGGTTCAGGGTTTTGTTCGGCAGCCAGGGCTCGTCAGTATATTCAACATGGGTGTGCATGTTATTTGGCTTATGTGGTTGGTGCTCGATTTGGGGATCAGATTTTAGTTTTAGAGGTTCTAGTTGTCAGGAAGTTTACTAATGTATTCCTGGAGGAGTTACCCGGTGTGCCTCTTGAGAGGCACGTTGAGTTTAGGATTGATCTCGTGCCACGTGCGACCCTGATTGTTAAGGCGTCGTTCTGCTTGGCACCGCCTGGCATGAAGGAGTTGTCATCTCAGCTGTAGGAGTTGCTAGGCAAGCAATTCAACAGACCGAGCAGTTATCCATCAGGAGCGTCGATATTGTTCGCCAAAAAAGAAGGATGGTTCATACCGTATGTGCATTGATTACCGAGAGTTGAACAAGTTAACGGTGAAGAACCGTTATCCCTTTCCGCGGATTGATGACCTCTTTGATCAGTTGCAGGGTGCATCTTGGTTCTCCAAGATAAATATGAGGTCGGGGCATCATCAGGTGAGAGTGAGAGAGGATGAGATGGAGAAGACCACATTGCGAACTCTATATGGGCATTACGAGTTTGTGGTGATGCCATTTGGGCTCACCAATATGCCTGTTGTGTTTACGGATTTGATGAATCGGGTATGCAGGCCGATGCTCGACCGATCCGTTATCGTGTTTATTGATGATATCTCGGTGTATTTCAAGACCAGAGAGCAACATGAGGAGCACCTTCAGGATCTCTTGGGGTGTTTTGAGGTGAGAGCAGTTTTATGTCAAGCTCTCGAAGTGTGATTTTTGGTTACGAGAGGTCTAGTTTTTGGGGCACCTTGTTAACCAAGATGGGATTTTGGTCAATCCGGCCAAGATCGAGGTTGTGATGCAGTGGGAGGTTCTGAAGTCTCCCTTAGAGATCATGAATTTCTTGGGTTTGGCAGGGTACTAGCAGAGATTTATTCGAAACTTCTCCAAGATTGTTGTACCCTCACTCATCTGACGATGAAGGGGGTGGATTTCCGATAGAGTCCTAAGCAGAAGTCAACGTTTGGGACTCTTCTCCATAGGTTATGCGATGCCCTATTATTAACCCTAACGGAGGGAGTTGAGGATTTTATGGTATCTTTGATGCATCCATCACCGGTTTGGGGGCGGTCCTCATGCAGAGAGGACAGGTGATTACTAATTCTTCTCGGCAGCTGAAGCCGCATAAGGCGCGATATCCCACGCATGACATAGAGTCAGGGGCAGTGGTTTTTGCCTTCATGATTTGGAGGCATTATCTTTATGGGGTCCGTTGTACTATCTACACAGATCACAAGAGTTTGAGGTAAATTATGGATCAGCCGAACCTGAACATGAGGCAATGCAGGTGGTCGGATATGGTCAATGATTATGATTGAGAGATCCTTTACCATCCGGGTAAAGCGAATGTGGTAGCGGATGCTTTAAGCCACAAGTTGGATGGGTCTTCGATCAAGGAGATGTGTATGAGAATATATGTTGATTCTCCGCTTTTGGAATTGATCAGAGAGTCTCAGGTAGATGGTGTTCGGAAAGAGAACTATAAATAGGGAAAAACCGGGGGTGAGATTGACAGATTTGTCACGGATAGTCGAGGATTATTGAACCGATGTGGTCGGGTTTGGGTCCTAGTTTCTGGTGGGATCAGATAGATCGTGTTAGAGGAGGCTTATAATTCTCAATTTTATATGCACCCGGGGGCCACCAAGATGTATCGAGATTTGAGATTGAGTTACTAGTGGTCGTGTATGAAAAGGGAGATAGCTTGGTATGTCGAGAGATGCTTGACCTATAGGATGGCCAAGGTTGAGCATCAGAGGCCGCATGACAAGTTGCAGCCTCTGGAGATTCCCGTGTGGAAATAGGAGCAGATCACCATGGATTTTATCACCAAATTGCTGAAGACGGTAAAGGGTTTTGATGCTATATGGGTCATCGTAGATCGATTGACCAAGAGTGCCCACTTTTTGGCTATCTGGGAGAGCTCTTCGGCCAAAAAGTTGGTCGACGTGTATGTTTAGGAGATTGTTGGTCGTCATGGGATTCTGGTCTCCATTATTTCAGACCGTGATGTTCGGTTTACCTCTCTTTTCTGGTAGAAGTTCCACGAGGAACTAGGTACGATGCTACATTTCAGCATTGTATATCATCCGTAGACCGACGACCTTAGTGAGCGGATGATACAGACCCTTGAGGATATATTGCGGGCATGTGTCATTGACTTTGGTGGGAGTTGGGATTCCTACCTACCTCTTGTGGAGTTCTCCCACAATAATAGTTATCACTCCAGGATTGGTGCCCCGCCTTTTGAGCTCTTGTACGGTCGGAAATGTTGTACCCCGGTCTGTTGGGTAGAGGTTGGTAACAAGGTTATGGGAAGGACCGAAGTAGTCCTTCAGACCACGCAGCTTATTCAATAGATCAGACATAGATTGCAGACAGCTCAGAGTCGGCAGAAGAGCTACGCCGACTGGCGCCGATGAGAGTTGGAGTTTCTGGTCGACGATATGGTACTCCTGAAGGTCTCACCCCGGATGTGACATCCCCAATTTCACGGCAAGAAAAGACCGATTTTTTTATGCTTTGCTTTAAAATCAAAGTACTTCTTTTTATTAAAAGTGTTGCGGAATTTGTTCCCAGAAAACATGATAAGTACTTTATCAAAGAATTTCCAAAGAAATGCATTTTATTCATTTTAAAACATTTGGGATGTCATGGTTAATACAGACACATAAGCATAAACAGAACTTAGATTCATTTACACTAATGATTTACATCTCCTTTAATCTTTCAGTGAAATATGTCTTCGTATTGATACCTGTGATACAAAGAATCTGAGTGGGCCAGGCTTGGGAGCCTTGTGAGCACATAGGGTTTTCAACCCACAATAATACAATTATTATATTCAATCATCCAACAATCAACCCAATTACCCATCCCCATTATCTCCTTTATTTCTTAAGGATTTACCCTAAGAATCAACTATCCTTCATTCGTTCATTCCTAAGGATTGACCTAAGGAATTTATCCAAAGTCCATGGCTACCAAGATCCATACAACAGACACCACGTCACATAGTCACCAAGGTTTATACAATAGGCACTACGTCTCATAGTCGCCAGGGTTTATACAGTAGGCACTATGTCGCATAGTCGCTAGGGTTTATACAGTATGCACTACGTCGCATAGTCGCCAGGGTTATACAATAGGCACTACGTCTCATAGTCGCCAGGGTTATACAATAGGCACTACGTCTCATAGTCACCATGGTTCACTCATAACATCTTTCGTCTCACACCAACTATTTTATCTACCCATGTTCTACCCAACATTTATCTTGTAGATATAAAATACACATACAGTTTTAATCATTTAAAACCTGTATAAAACATCAAATTCATACCCATCTCAAATAAAACAACAATATATAACACATAGCACGTATTTCATAGCAAACACTTCATATTTATGTGTTAGAAGAAAGTAACTACACACTCACTTGATAATACGATGATCGGACAACACTACGGATTTAAATGTAGTATTCTTCGGTGAAACCGGGATGCTTCCTTGAAAAATGGGCCTCTCGCGGACAGAGTTTCGGCTTGGAAACTTTACTTCTTGGGATCTTCGGGGCTTTGGGACTTGCTTCGGGTGTCGGGATTGATATTGGGGCTTCGGGGGTATTTCTTGCCAAGTAGAAGAAAGAAAAAGGTGTGGAGAATGGTAAATTAGCAAAAGAAATCGGTAGCCCTCGAGTTCTATTTATAGGGGTTGATCCTTGCGATTACGTTGGGCGTAACTTCAGAGTATGCTGGGCGTACTCCCTCTACAAGCAGTACGTTGGGCGTACATCGAGTATGTTGGGCGTACCGGTTTGTCGACATGTATGTTGGACGTACTCTCCAAGTACACTGGGTGTACTAAGTGGATCAGACCGGATACGTCACGGCTTCGGACCCAAGGTACTCGAGTGATGGAGGAGGCCGACGTGGCCCAACCCAGACAATGAACCATGAGTACGCTGGGCGTACTCCTGTACGTTGGGTCTACTCTGCATTTCCAAACTTCTAAAATTCGTATCTTTCGCATACGAGCTCCGTTTTTGATGTTCTTTATATCCACGTGTAGGTGAGACTATGCTTTACAACTTTCACTTAGACTCCGTTGGCTAATTTTGACTTTATTTTAATTATTATATTTTTAACAGGTCGGAACATGAAAAGCCCGTAAAAAATTCTTAACTTCTTCATCTGACGTCCGTTTTCGTCTGTCTTTTTACCGTTGGACTACTATCGACGAGATCTTCGATTCTCATTTAGATCATTTCGGCTAGAAACCACTCGATCTCATATTCGAACTTTGGGTTGCATACAACTAAGTCGAAACTTCAAAAAATCTTAACTTCCTCATACGAAGTCAGATTTAGACGTTCTTTTTATACACGCTCTCGGTTTAACATATTTTACAACTACCGTTAAGATTGCTAAGGCCAAATATCGATCTATCATAAATTCACTATTTACGTTGCGTTGTGTCGTGTCGGTTCTGTCGCGAAACTTCGACAGGTCATAACTTCTTCGTTATAACTCAGATTTCGACATTCTTTATATATTCGGAATCCTTGTGATGACTATTACAAATTAGTTAAGATTACTCCTTCTGGATAATCTTCCATCAGAAAGTCATTTTCAATGCTTATCGTCTCTAAATTGACTAGCCCGGATCTGCGGGCATTACACCGGAAGGGTGTGAATGTGTGATCCACTTCGTGAAGAGGGGGAGATTGGGTCCCTAGTATATTGGACCTTTTTCGGTGATTGTCAGGGTTAGCAAGGTGTCTTACAGGTTGGATCTCCCTAAGGAGCTCAGTCAAATTCATAGCACTTTCCATGTCTCACAGTTGCGGAAGTGCGTATTGGATGATGAGGTAGTGGTTTTCTTGGATTATATTCAGGTCGATGAGCGTCTGAACTATGTTGAGAGACCGGTGGCTATTCTAGAAAGGAAGATGAAGGTCTTGCGCAATAAGGAGATACCTTTGGTAAAGGTACAGTGGCAACATCAGAGAGGCATCGAGTGGACCTGGGAGTTGGAGACCGAGATGCGGGAGCATTATCCTGAGTTATTCGCTGCAACCGACTTTGAGGACGAAGTCTAGATTAAGTGGGGGAGAATTGTAACATCCCGATGGTGAGGTACTTCTAATATTAATCCTATGATTTACTTATGTTGCATTTTGGTTTCTAAGTTCAAGATTGTATGCAAAAGGGGCCCTAGTGGCAGTTTCGTAAATATGGCTTTGGGGAGTACGCCATGTGTATGTATGTACGCTGAGCATATTAGGGTGCGACCTAGTACACTGTGCGTACATCAGTGTACGTGAGGTGTCTTTTTCGGTTATGGAACCCCTAATTTCTAGAGTTTGGATCGTATGTAAACACTCTTATGGCCTCATTTCTTTCACCTCATCTTCCTCCATCCCTCTTATACATTTTTGCAACCCTATTTTCATATTAAGAAGCCCTTTCCAAGCTTAGAGTGTGTATTGTGGTGCCTTAGAAGAAGAAGTAAGGAAGCAAGCTCATCTTGAAGGAGTGAAGCACTTGGATCTGGGATTTCTACATCATTTGCAACCTTCCTAAGGTATAAAGCTTGTATGTCAAACCCCAAAACCGGAACGGCGGAAACGTTCGGGGGCGGAGGACGTCATGTTTAGTATCACAATACATACATCATAGTAAGCAATTAATGAACAACCATTTCATTAGAAAGAAAGTGTTACAATGTGTGTGTTCACAAAACATAGAATACATAAGAAAATAACAAACAAGACTTGAAGCTATAATGCTCTATCTTCTGATTTCCCAGAGCGAGTACCTGTCTACTAGTTTCCTGAGAATACAAGTTATTTTGAAAGAGTTGATCAGCAATTAAGCTGGTGAGTTCATAAGATTTTAGTGATGTAAGAAGTTGTAAGAAAGTTGTGGCAAGTTATAAGTTCTGTTTAGAAAAGTTTGCCTGTTCCTCCAGAAAATCCTATATTTCCTGATTGGATGAAAGATAAGTAAAAATGACTCTACAATCCTTTATGTGAGTACTAAATGGATATAAGTTATATAAAACTCAGAGTAAACAAACAATCGATTGTGCGCATCTGCCTTAAGCCCACAACCAAATAAGGAACAGGACGTAAGGGGATAACACACATCGCATTATTTGTTAGATCATTGTTGTATATAACCCTGGCGTATTCACTTGTTACTCATGGAGTTAATTGTAATAGTTCCTATATATTTAATGAAAAGATCCTTTAAGAAAACCCTTATTTCTTATAATAAAATAGTGACCACAGTGGTTCCTTCTATAATCACTTAGTTTATACTAGCTATATATAATCTAATATCGAACATATAGTTAGTTGTATGAATCTGCCCTAAGCCCACAACCAAACAATGAATAAGGAATAAGGCGGAAGGCACACATCCAACTACCTATCGGGTATTAATTATATACAACCCTGATGTATAAACTAAGGTATTATAGAGTTAACCACCTAAAGTCCTTTAAGTTTATACTTGGTTTAATAAAATGGATTAAACCCTTTACTGGTAAGTTTCTAGTGTTGTACACCAAATGTTCTATTTGAAAAGTATGCTTTGTACTAGAAAATTGTGCATTGAATTAGTGTCCTATGAATTGACCCATACCTGGTACCCCTTATGATGACATAATGTATACGGAACATATATATAACTAAGATCGAACGGATATTAGGCTGGGTGAATCCGCTCTAAGCCCATTACCAAACAAGGAACAGGAAATAAAGCGGAAAACACACATCCTATTACTTGTCGGATCGTATTTATATATATCCCTTGATGTATACATTAAGGAATCATAAGGTTAGCATTATGGTCCCTTTCTACTGAATGTACTAGACCCGACTTTTTTGTTTGTCGTTTGTAAAAATGTAAGTTTTCCCTAGTTTATAACTATCTTATCTCGAAAATAGTTTGCATTAACTTTCAAGTGGAACTGTCACAATATGAAAGTAATGGCAAAATGTAAGTACCCAATTTTCTTTTGAATTGACATCCTGACATACTAATTTCCTTAAAACATGTATGTTTTATTAAGGTCATAATGTGATGAATAGTACCCACACTATACGCTCTCCCTGCAAGAGATTCTGGGAACCAAACACGACTTCCGCAAACAAATTGCTAGGTCGTGTAAATTCACATTAACGTTATATGATCATGTATACCCAATAAGTTATCACCTTTTGTTTAGAACAATGCGTTAGTGATTATTTGTATAGTTAGATCCTGTAAGTGTTCCATGCTATAGCATCTTAGTATGTTCGTTCTGTTATAGTATCTTAGTATCTTCTCATTATAGTATCTTAGTATCTTCTCGTTATAGTATCTTAGTATCTTCTCGTTATAGTATGAACTGAACCCCTAAACTATACCCATTATATTTTACTACTATTCTACTTGAACTGTTATTGAAAAGACTCATTTTACTACCAAGTTATGCTTGTACTTTAAAAACGGAGTTGTGTTAAACTATAAAGCAACATAGCTTTAAAAGAGTTTTTGAAATGTTTTGATTACTTATAAAAGACATTAGCAATCTTTTGAAAGATGTTTATAACAAACATTTACACAATTATCATTGTGTTCAACTTGTATCCCCCCACCCCCTTAAAAGCATTTAAAACAGTTAAAAGATTCATTACGGGGTATGAACTCACCTGATGTGGGTGATTCAAATGGATACTTGCGCGTAAGGATGAGAAGTTCCACGAATGATGTCCCAAAACTTAACAAGTCCTAAATTGTAACGCCTGTATTTCTGGGCTTGACATTAATTTTGATATAATAGTCTAGGTTAACCTTTGTAACACGTTTTGAAATAATAGAAGTGTATTATTTGAGTATTATGTGTTTTGTGCTTAATTGCTTAATTATGTGATTTGATTAATTAAGAATAAAATGAGCGTCAAAATTTAAGTGTAAAATAAACTTGATATCTTTGGATAATGTTGTAGTAGTTGAAATGATATTTCCGAATATATAAAGAACGCCCAAATCTGACTTCGTATGAGGAAGTTATGATTTTCTGAAGTTTTGACTTAGCGATGTGCAGCCCGAATACTCGATTTGAGATCGAGCGGTTTTTAGCCGAAACAATCTAAAAGAGAATCGAATATCTCGTTGTTAGTAGTGAAACGATGAAAAGTTAGGCGAGAACGGACGTCAAACGAAGAAGTTATGAATTTAAAACGAAGTTTTTCTGTCCTGGCCTACTAAAAATAAATAATAAAAATAAATTCAAAATTAGCCGACGGAGTCTAAACAAAAGTTGTAGAGCGTAGTCTTACCTACGCGTGGATATAAAGAACGTCGAAAACGGAGTTCGTATGAGGAAGATATGAATTTTTTGAAGTTTATTAAATATTTAATAATTAATTTTAATTCTAAATCTTGGTATTATCCGAAGAGGAATCATCGGACTCATCCGAAGTACGCCCAACGAACTGTTGTACGCCCAGCGTACAGCGAAGCGTGACGTCCCTCGCACTCGAGTTCTTCGGATACGTAAGCAATGACGAATTTGGACGCGTACGCCCCGCGTACGCCTGTACGCCCAACGTACTGCGAGGCTCCAGCCTCCTATAAATAGGATGCGAGGCTGCCGAGTTCTTTTGCCATTTTTCTCTTCTCTCTCTCCCGTTTTGCATCGTTTTGCGTGCCATTTAAGCCCCGAAGCCCCGGTAATATTCTCGAGCCCCGAAGCAAGATCCGAAGCCCCGAGAATCCCGAAGAGCGTTATTCCCGAGCCAAAGCACTGCCCGCGAGGAGCCCGATTTTTGTGGAGATCTTCCAGATCTACGGAGAAACACTACTTCTGCGAGCCGTAGTGCTGCCCGATCATCTTCTGATCAAGTGAGTGTGTAGTTACTTTCTTCTAACGCATAATTATGAAGTATTTTATACGAAATGCGTGTTATGTGTATAATTTTGTTGTTATGTGTGTGGATGTATATTCACTCTCTTCTATCTTATAGATCTGATTTGTTTTCTATGAAATACGTGTTATATGGGTGTGCCTCATCTGTTATATGGAATATGTATTGAATGAAAATGCGATACAGGTTTTAAACTATGTATAAAAATATATATTTTTATCTACTAATATGTTGGGTAGAACATGGGTAGATAGTTGATGTGTGATAAACAGATGAGAGGCCTCGATGTTGTTGTTGTTGATCTAGTTATTCAGCGGAGTATGGATAACGACCACAGACTCTTTCTAGATAGTCCAGTGGAACGCTAGCAGGTTCATAACCTGTAGGTGTTGTGAACGATGTGTTCACCGGTGTACTCTATCCCCCTCAGCAGTAATGTCCGTCCCGATGAAAATCCTAGATTAGGTCCCTTGAGATAGATGTTGTTTTAGGGACGTAAAGTGAGGATAACGGGAATGGGTAATCGGGATAGTGATTGGTTGGTGAAATAATATAATTTATCTATTGTGGGTTGAAAACCCTATATGCTCACCAGGCTCCCAAGCCTGACCCACTCAGTTTTATTTGTATTACAGGAAGTGGCGCAAGGGCATAAGATGGATGAATCATCGAGTTGTTTTGTTTACAAGTCTGTATATGTATATATTTGTTGAATGACTTGTAATGTTATAGTTTATGCTTTATGGTCTGTATCGGAACATGACATCCTGAGTTTTGATTATATAATGAAAATGCATCTCTTGATGAAATGCTTTGATAAATATTATTTTATCATATTTGTTTTGGGAACAAATTCCGCAACTCTTTTAAATCAAAAGGATTTACTCTGAAATTATTTAAAAAATATAAATGAAATCGGTCTTTTCTGGCCGAGATTTTGGGGATGTCACATAAATGACATATAATGGCATATATTGACATAAATATAGTATTTAGAAGCAACCAAATGCAAAGAAACACCTTACAGGACTAGGAAACACTTTGTCCAAGTGTTGGAATCACATGTGATTGGACTAAGGAGTGTGGAATGGCACTAACAAGAGTTTACTACCATGGGTTTACGGTCAAAGGGAGTTTACGGCCGTAAACTCATGGTCAAACATGCATATGTGTTTGTTTGAAGGCTAGGGAAGCTTGAGGGACTTTTGCTCTACACAAGGACGAGAAAGACCAACCCAATGGAGGCTTTTGATGAGTTTACGGACCAAAGGAGTTTACAGTCGTAAACTCATGGTCATTATACATTCAAGAGTAGTTTAAGGTCTTATTTCCATCAAGGTAGGGTTCTAAGTCACAAGCTTTGCATCTAGGAGGGTTTATGGCCAAAATGGCACCCTTAAAGGGGTTTACGGCCATGGGAGATCGCTTGGCCGTAAACTCCTTTTGTCCTTGTTTTTTTGATGTTTTCAAGGCTCTAAGCATGAGTCCTAACTAGATATCAAGTGTAGGGAAGAGTACTTACGATATAGAGGCTCGAAATAGTTGATTTTGGCCAAGAACACTAGTGTGTGTTCTTGGTGTTCTTGGTGAAACTTGAACATCTAAGAAAACATGATTTTCATGGATGAAATCATGAGATGATGCTAGTTAAGAAGGATTAACATCAAACTAAAGGAAGAACACTTACAACTTTTGATGATCTAGGATGAAAATCGAGATGATACTTGAGAGGATTTGGAAGTGTTCTTGAGGTGGAATGAGATAATGAATGAAAAGTGAAGGATATGAGCTTACATAGGGGAGTTTACGGCCCACTTGGAGTTTACGGCCGTAAACTCTAATTTTTGTGGCCGTGAACTCATGGTGGTGATGGTTAAGGCTTGTATGTTGGTCAGTGGCTCTAGCAGGTACTTCCTATAACTCAATCCTTGAGTGTATTAGGCTTAAAACACTCAAACAGACTCTAAATTGTGCTAAATGATAGCAGGAGTGAGTTTCGCACTGAGTTTAGTTGACTGACTGAGCTTTCAAAGTAAAAAAATTTCGGGTTGTCACATTGTAACTTTATCCCTCTAGCATGTAGATATAGATTTGGATGTCTTTATGAAGCTTTTTGGTCCCAAAATGTTAGATCTTGAACATGGCATGTTCTTGAACTTTAAGCTTTCCTTTCAGAACCTAGGAGGGGTCTTAAGTCATGAAAATGAGTTCCAAATGGTTAGTATTGCTCCATGCATCTTGTAGAATGTTTTAATGGATTAAGAAGTTGAGTTAAGCACTTAATGGGCATGCAAAGTCATAAAGTTGGAAAATTTATGACTCTTGAGTGTATTTTAGCCATGGATATGAAATATGGACGTAAGTGCTTAAGCCATAAGCACTTAATAAGTTTTGAAGTTCCTGGGAGTATGCCCTGTGTACTCGGAGTACGCCCTACATACAAGGTCAACCACCCCGATGATGGTTAGCATACGAGGACGGAGTACGCCCTGCGGACTCGCACTAGGTCAATTTGGTTGATTTGACTCGGTTGGGTTGACTCGATTGATTTAGTTGTTTGACCAGTTGACTTTGACTTTGACAAGTTTGACCTTAAGGGTATTTTAGAATTTTTAGTGAGATTGGTCATTTGGTTGGAATAAATGTTGGTTAGAGAGTTGAGATTCGGAGTCGGGACCTCATCAGCTTTTGTCCAGTTTACGAGGTGAGTTTTCCTCATTGTACCTACGGGTCGAAGGCACCAAGGTCGGCCCATTGGATTGGTATCTTGATATTCACTGGTATGTTGATTATGGAATAGATATGCGTGTGTATGCTAGTTCTTTATATGATAGTGTGGTAGATTTATAGGACTACCTATGATTATATCTGCATGATTATATGTATATGTTATTATCTGTTACATGTCGATATGTTGGGTTGGGTTGAGGTTGTACTGCTCCGTGCTGTAGCCAACAAATCATGGAGTATTCTATATATGAGCTGAGAGCCGGGTAGGTCATGTCAAACTCATATTGAGGACTCATGAGCATTCTAGATACGACCTAAGAACCAGGCGGTATGCTAGACTCGTACTGAGGGCTTCATAGTATTTCAGTCCAATGACTGATCTGGTGAGTAAGCAAGCCAGACATAAGCTATGGGCCCGAGGGCATGCCATACTTATGTTGTAGGTTCATGGGTAATCCAGTATTTTAGTTGTGGACCCATTACATGTTATTGTATATGTTATTTGGTTATGTGTTGGTACTTTGGGGGAACTCACTAAACGTCGGCTTATAGTTTTGGGTTATGTTTCAGGTACTTCGGATGACCGCGGGAAGGTGAAGGCATGACCGTACGCATCCTCTGTTTATGATCTATGCTTTTGGTAAAACTCTGATGTCGGAAATGTTTTGAAAACTATTTTGTAAACACTTTATGGTTTTCGGTTGTAATTAAAAAGTTCAAATTTATCATGATTTTATGGATGTTACAAAGATATGAGTTTCTCACAACAAATTTGTCAAAGATTTTTAATAGTGTAGTTAAAGGTGCTCGTTTTTTTGCCAATCACAATTTATGTGCAACTTACATTCTATAGAATGGTGCATTATTTTGAGGTGAGACGTCATTTAGGATCTAGTTCTCAAGCTAATGGAGATGCACATACTCTACATGTTGTTACAAAACAAGTAACTTTGATGGCAAAAGCAAGTGCACATTCCTTAAGATTTTTTAACCGAGAAAAATGTATATTTAAGTTGATAACTCAAAGAGGTCGAAAATGTGCAAGTAGTTAATTTGGAACAAAAAACTTGCACATATGGTAAGTAGGAGGCATTTAAATATCCTTGTTCTCAAGTCTTGAGTGCATGTGCTAAACTCTTTTTGAATAGTTGGCAATATGTTGATAAATGCTACTCAATTGTATATTATTGTGCTACTTGGGCATCTGAATTCTCCCCGCTTCCTCATGAAGCATATTGGCCATAATCTCCATTTAATGCATTACTTCCAACTTTAGAAATATTACAGAATAAAAAAGGTCGTCCACGTTCAACAAGATTAAAAAATTGTATGGATATTAAAAAAGGAAGAAATGCCACTTTTTGTGGTATTTGTAGGCAACCGGATCATAATCGAAAACAATGTCCATCTAAGCCAAGGTAATTAAAAAGATAATATTTTTTGTAGTATTGTTGTGGCTATTCTCTTATTTTATTTATTTATTTATTTTTATCTTTTTTATAGGTAAGGATTTGTTACAGGTTCAATTTCAAGCTAATTATGATGTTTTTCTTTCTGTAAGAAACAATATTGGAGTTTTTTTTTCTTTTTTTTTAATTGTGGTGTTTTTTTTTTGTAACAATGTTGAGTGTTTTTACCTTAAAAACATAAAAACATTGTATGTGTAATGTTGGAGTTTTTGCATCTTAAAATATATTGTATGATTAATTTTATAATGACTAAAAAATTATATGTATAAAAAAATAGATATTTAAAACAAAAAACAAAAATTAAAAAATATAAATAAATATTTTTATTTAAAAAAACAATAAAAACTTGAAAAAAAATTGTTATTTTAAAAAAACAGTAAAAATGTGAAGTAAAAGAGAAATGAAGAAAAGTTGGATATATTTAAAATCTACCATAATAAATGAAAATGACTTTGCCACATGTCCTCTTCTCATTCATTTGGACACATGACATTTTCTAGAAATTTTAAATTTTTCTATTTTCCACTTGTCATTTTATTGTATTTTTTATTTTATTAAATTAAAATCCACATTTAATATATAAGGTAATATATATGTAAGGTATTTATTAGAAAATGGTTTATATATGTAATGTATCTAATGCATTAAAGTCTCATTAATTTTAATAATTCAAAAAATTTCTTATTTTTCTTATAAATTTAAAGTTTTCAAATTGTTAAAATTTTATATTTAATTTTTTTTAAATAAACCTATGTAATACATGGGTATCATACCTAGTAGAATAATATTAAGAAAAACTGAGAAAATAAACAAAAATGAAAAATACTAATATTATAAATATTTTTGAAATTACACTAAAATAGAAAATACGTTTTTCAAGCACAAAAACTCTATCATAAACCCCTTGTGTACCGGGCCTAACCATTTCTTAAAAATTTAAATTTAAAGATTGTGATCGTTGAAGCATAATAGATAAGAGATTTAAATTATTGGATTGTCTTAAGATTAGAAAATTTTCATCTCCTTTATGGGTTGGGTTGGGCCATTTAGGCAATGTTTTGGCATCATGGCATGTGGTTATTGGTTGTAGACTGTAGTTTTCGTATGTTATTTAAGCACATGACATTATTTACTTAAATGCGACAGATGTGACAAAATTGATGGGATCTAATTCTCAATATATGTTAAAAGTAGGTCAAATGTTAGTGCTTTATATAAAATAGAATTATATATAATATAATAATATAGTTAAAATAATAAAACTATAATTCTATAGTTTATATAAAAGAAAATTATTGAACAATAATAATTATTATATCAAGTTGATATAAACATTTTAACTATTTTAAATATATAATAAAATAGTAAAATAAATATATATTAAAACCAGTCATGTCAATGATTTCTACTCATCAATTTTTCATACAAAAAATAAATAAATAAAAACAACTATTGTGCTTAATTAATCGAGATGAAAACTTTTTGGAATCATATTGTTTTAATTAGAGGTGTGTAAGTCCCAAAATTTGTTTGATGTATCAATCAAATTTATTTGATGGTGCAGAATCTCAATCAAGTAGATGATGCAAGATCAAATAAAGAAGAAAGAGAAGAAGAAGATGAATCTATAATGTATTGATGATAAGATTGATACTCCCAACACAAGATTTTCACACACACACTCTTATTCTCTCTAACTTTCTCTCTCTAGAATATGATTATAAATGAATGCCCCCTTGACTCCTCACCCTTGCATCTCCTCTCTCTCTCTCTCTCTCTCTCTATATATATATATATATATATATATATAGGGTTATGTTATTTTGTTTTCACTATCTATTGTGTGCCTGTATGACTGATTCTGGACCAATCATTTTAGTTATTTTAAGAAAGTAATTAATGCATATTACATGTTGAAGATATAATAGGTATTAATTACATCTTCAGCATTTAATAAGCATTAATTACTTTCTTAAAATAACTAAAATGATTGGTCCAGAATCAATCATACAGGCACACAATAGATAGTGAAAACATTTGAACCTAACTCTCTCTCTCTCTCTCTCTCTATATATATATATATATATATATATATATATATATATATATATATATGCAGGGGCGGAACACAAACAAAAGAACTAGGGGGCCGAAACCAAAACTTCAAACCAAAACAATATAAACAAGTTAAATTCGGGTCAAAGTCTTTCAATTCTAGATAAGCTCCAATCGTAGGAGTATTTGAAATGAAAACAATATTGGCGATTTTTAGG